>NW_010420282.1:39975-75912 GCF_000710305.1 Buceros rhinoceros silvestris
CTGGTGGGAAGCGACCACACCTCAGACTGCACATCTGCTTCAGGTGGGGTGGTGGGAGCTCTCCAGGTGAATGAATACCTGCTTCATCACAGCGGAATACTTCCTGCTGCTGGTGTTCTGGTAAACGTTCCCTGTGTGTGGTGTGGTGGGAGATGGGGACCTTGCACCGCATCATCTTCCGCGTTGTTGCCTTTGCTTCTTTGGCAACAACCCCCCACTTAATTCATAAAATCATATCGAACGTGTAGCCCTGAGTACGGGACGTGCTCTTCAAGGTAATGCTTGCTGTCAGCCGTGCTACCTTGATGATATTTCAGCAGCAATAGAAAGATTTGTGTTTACTTGTAGTAAATCAGAAGGAAAGAGGTGAAGCTTCAGTTTCCAGCCAGCTTGCTTGAGGTAGTGAAAATAACTTTAGAGATACAGAAATCGTTGTAACCGTTTTATCCATGGTGTGGTGTTCAAACAAACTAAATTAGAAGCTTTGTTTGTGGACTGATAGTCAGAATTCTAAGTTTTTATTTATCTTGGAAAGATCTAATCGTTTGTTTTTAGTAATAACAATTCTGCTAATTTTTGTGTTAGGCAGCCAAGTGTTGTTGGCTTAGATATCTGTGTCCCTCAGAACTGCTGTTTTTAATTTTTGAATCTGGAGTGAACCCAGCATCCTAAGTTAAAAGCAAAACTTTTCTCAGCAGGTTGAGACAAAAAAGAAAGCAATTGTATCGCAGAATGTATGCACTTAACAGAAAAGGTTTTTGATTCCATGGTTACAGCAACAAAACAAAAAACCCCGCGCATATAGCCAGTTGGTGATTTTATTGTTCGACTCAGATGGCCTTTCTTAAAATGAATTTTAATGGACAAGCACGGAAGAATGTATTGCTGTACTTGTGCAACTGAAGTTTATGAAATAGCATTGGAAAAATACACAGAATAATTGGGCACATCCTGTACTTAGTGAATCACCAAGCTAGGGCAATAAACATTGCTGCGTTCGGGAATTTAGATCTATACCCTGCTTCTGCCAAGAACACTGGGAATTGCTAGGGATTGCAGATGATCTGTAACACGGGCTACCTGAAACATGCCCTGTGCAAAGTTTTTCCTTCTTTGCCTGTTTCATATTCTGAGGCGAATTTTGGATTTGTGGCACAGGCATTAGACCGGTTCTGTGACACCTTGCATCTGCTTGGCGGTGACAAACCACCAGAGGTACATAGCAGGACCTCTGCGGGCGTGAGTATGGTAAAGGGAAAGATGCCCGAGCACTGAAGTGTGCATTCTAACCAACCTTCCTTCAGAGAAACAGCCTTTTGTCTTCGAAAGTAACAACAAAAGCTACAGACGTTTGATAGCATCAATATTGTTTGCCAGATAAGAGGAATAAAGTTGTGAATGTGTTTAAGAAATTACTGGATTTCCAGAGAGCAGGCTGTTATTTAAGGGACACGAGAACCATTTTGAAGCCAGAAACAAACACAACATCCAAATCTGCTCTTGAATATACACGTGGCTCTTGCAAATTCTGAGAGAGCTGCACATGCACAGGCTTAATGGGATCCTGATGGAAACCTTCCAGGGCTGAAGTCTGGCTCCCTGTGAAACTAGGACTGCTGCCTGGCTAGGACTGACGTTCGGGTCTCAGTCAAACTGATGGAGATGTTTTTTTCCCTCAAGGAAATATGTGTTTAGTCGTCAGCCAGAAAGACAGGATGGCTTGTGTGCAAGGCTTTTGCAGTGCAGCTTAGTGTTAGCTCTGGACTTCTTCCATCTTCTTTACTACCCCAAATCATGATAGTCCGTTTAAGGAGAAATTTTTTCCCTGTAGCAGAGAGAGAGAACCAGGTGTAAACTGAAGGCTGTGTTCCCGTTCTTTCACCCTGCAAGGACTAACTGCATCAGGAGATGCAAACTGCATTTTTGGTACCATTGAGCTGAATGGCAGGATTTGAGTTTTCAGTCAAAGCAACCCGTAAGTTTCCTTGAGTGTCTGCAAACATGGACTGATAAGTCCCAAAAGGGTCTTTTGCATTTCTGCTTCATGTAGGGAACAAGAGCCAAGGAAGTAGGAATAGGTTGGGAAAGTCTCACTAGCCCCAGAGTGAGCTACTCCCTCTTTGGAGCAGCTGGACAGACAGAAAAAAAAGGTATCACCCAAATTTCTATGTAAGTGGAATTTATGGAGGTTAAACTTCAAAAGCGGAACCTTTTTTGTTAAAGTTGTAGCCTCTCTTGGGAAAGAGAGAAATGGATTCAGTCAGCGGAAAGCGCCTGCTGGTCTTCTCGCCCTCCTGAGTAAAAGCCATAAAGGTTCAGGACGTTCCTGGGCAGGGGAAATCAATTTTCTGCACTCTTCAGTTCAGCGCAGATGCAGCCATGGCTGTACAGTAAGTGACTCATTCCATGGCCATCTTTTTAATGATGAAACTATTATGTGCTACATCGCCCATTCAGGCATTTTGTTTCCTAATTCTCTACCCCTTGTTCCCAGAAATGTGAATAATGAGGCTTTTAGCAGAGAGGTGGAAATGCTCGCCGAGACACACCGCCAGGGTAGGACATGCTGTTGGTTGAGTATTAGGGATACGGGAGCATAATTGGCTTGAACTTTTGCTCACCTCTGAAATTTAATCTAAAGCTTTTTTATCAAGTTCAGATAAGGTGCCTACTTCTGTTTGACCCCCGTTAGAGCCTCATCCTTCTGGGTAGCTCCTGGTAGTGTCTCTTTCCTTCTGCTTGGTGTTCGAGGTGAGAATGGCCACAGGTGGCGGATGCAGCAGTTGAACGCTGGCCTACAAAACCCGGCAAGCTCAGATGATAAGGAAAGGCAGTTTATTAGTCCCAAGAGCTGCCTTTCCCACATCAAGCAGATTTGCATCAGGCAATTGCATGAATCGGGTCTTGATCTTCATTACTGCAAAACGCAGGAAGGAAAATCCCATTTCTGAAAGTCTTTGCAGGGTACGCAGATCCAAATGTAAAGCACCACTCTGTGCACAGCAAACAGGACTTGTATGTATTTTATTAATGTAAGTGTAATGTAATTATTCTCTTGTCCATCTGGCAGGTGGTGTTTTCGTTAAGAAGTGAATAATCTAAGCTATAGGCTCTGTAGAGGGGGATGAGTATGGAGGAGATTCAGGTCATCTGCTGTGGGACCATAAATAGAAGCTAACAAGGGAGCCTTTGCTGTCCTTGCCTACTAGAACTGAAAATCTGTTGCTTTTATTTTTCCTTTAGCAGACTGCTTGCAAGCTCAGAAGCTACTCTATTCATGAAATCTTTTCACCATCGTGCAGTTTAACTCCTCATTTATGGTAGTGGCTGGAGGCACAGCGTGAAAAAAATACGTGTTATATAAGATAACAAAAATCAAGTCCTTATGTAAACCACTATGCATGGGAAGCTAAGATTAAAATCACGCTTCCAGAGGTGCCCAGCACATCTCGGGGTGTGAAGTACTGTTTGAAGAAGAAACATGGATTACTTAAGGGTTTTTATTCATGTAGAAGGTCCTGATTAAAAAAAGCAAAACAAAATATACACAGAAAAGCAACAAGCCTGAGCTGACCTCCAAAAAGTTTTGGGAAGTGTGGCGTGTGGAGCTTTCTAAATGAAATCTGGTTTCTCGCTGACCATCTGTGTGGCATCTTCTGTTTCCAGACAAAGTTTTCTGATGTCCACATGGAAACGGGAGCAATTTCCTCTTTCCGTGTCCTAGCAAGACTTTTCTTGGCACAAGTGGCAGTGCAAGCCCTAGTTTAAGTTTTGCCCTGGAAAGATATAAATATCCTGGCCCTGTCCCAGGAATGTTGAAGCAAGCATTAGGTTTTGGTTTTTTATCTGGTAACATTCAGGGAAACCTATCAGGGTGACCAGGCTGGGACGAGTGTTCATTTAGTGAAGTCTGAAAGTCAAGAGGAAAATGGAGTTTTTTCAAAATTACCATTATTTTTTATTCTATCATATTGAATTTAGGAGGGATGCTGAAACGATGCCGAGCATCGTTTCTTCATGTACAGTGTAGGTATCAAGAGGTGGAAGGCTAGAGGTTGTTGTGCTTTTGAAAAGGCAGATTTCCACTCAGACGGGCTTGTTCTTCCCTAGAGGGTCCTGTTTATTTTCCTTCCCAAGTTCAGTTGCTGTTCAACCAGGGTAGAGCGCAGAGGCTGCTGCACCACCAGTTCCAAGGAGACACCTCTGAGGGTACTCATCACCCTGGCTGCAGATAATGGGAAACTGAAGCCAAACCTGAGCAACAGCCCCTTGAAAACGGCTTTAGAGACTGGGTGCCAAACAGTTTAGCCCTGTCTGGAGGAGCTAGTGTGATCCCTTCTCGTTAGGGATGCTGCTGAGCCGCTTGCTTTTGTGGGTACTGGGAATGCTTGAAAGGAGACATTTAACTGCTGCACAACTTAGTACAAGGAGCGCTAAGTAGAGCATAAATAGAGTGTCCCAGGCAAAGGGGGAGCCTGGGTTTTGCCAGGTTGTAATAAAGCACGGGTGATCTTTTGCCAGATATGCTATTTCCTCTCTATTTAAAGATGTTATTTATCCCCCAGTCTTTGTGAGGTGTTACCTGGAAAGACTCGCTGTGAAGCCTCCTTTGATACACTTTGATTAGGGGCTTGCTCGGTTTCTGCAGGAGTCAGTGACCGCAGTGTTTTAACACTTTATTTTTATTGTTTCAAGCGAGAATCCGCTTCTCTGAGTGCATCGAGCTTCAGTCATTTGTATGGATGTGTGAAGGTCAGTGGGCTTGTCAGATACCCTATTGTAAATCCTGTCACTAAATCAATTTCTTTTAATTAAAAAAAAAAAGTGCTGCTCTTCAGGAGAAGTGCACCCTTTCATCTGGACAAACCCCATTATATCCCAGCACAGACACAATAGCTGTGAGATCTCTGCTGGTTTCGTGTTGGCTGCTTGTTTCAGCTGGTACGTTTGTGGTTTGGGAATCTTGGTGGTCACAGGGGGCTGCATTTTCCCTTCCTCTGAAGGAAATGGCTGCTGTTATTACTGTCATCATCTAACTCTGCAAGGTCAGAAGCAGGAAGAGTCGATAGTGGAAAGCAGGTAGCCATGTCAACAGGTGAGAGACATCCAAGCCCCCTCCTTGCTCTGCCCGGCACCTACACCAGAAGCACGCGGATGTCTGACACAAAGGCTAAGAGCAGGACAGGATTTTGCATTCATTTAGTAATTCCCTTGGGGTTATACTCTTAGATGACTTAATGACTTAGTGCATACCCTGTCTGGAAGATAAGCAGGCATAATTCATTGCAGGCAGGTCATTCATCCTTTGAGATAACCAGCAACCACCCGCCATAGGCAGCAGGGAGATAAAGATACTGTACATCAGCAGCAGTAGTTCAAGGTTTCAACCTCTCCGCCTCCTTCTGTGACCCAGAAGTCATTTGCAGTTGATTATTCAGACATTTGCTTTCTTTAGAGAGACATACACAGGCAGCGGCTGGCTGAAGTGAGTACATTTTCCATCCTGCCCATGCCTTTCCACGCAGCCACAGCACGTCTCTACCTGGAAAGAGGCATCCTCGCGTCGCTTAGAGGCTTTATGGCTGGGTTAAATGCTGGTCTTGAAAACTTGCTGTAAATTGATTCCAGTTTTTCTGGTGTTATTTAAATGGTGACTTGTTCACCTACTGCTTGGGATGCTTGTGCATTGTTAATTTTCATTTTCGGTCCAAGAGAAGCTTTTAGGGGTCCAGTGTATGTATTAGCAATATGTGTGGTCCAGAGGCACAAAGAGAGGAAGAGTGTGTTTATAACATAGTGTATTATATTTCTTGATTTTTCTTGTAAAAATAAAATTACTTTCGGTGTTGGCAGATAGATTTTTGAAACTGAATGAGTCACACAAAACCATGCTTCACCTAAGCCGGAAGATGTTAGGATCGAATATACAATGTGACTTCTTCCTGGTTAATATTCTCTCCTCCAAAAACGTGCAGTTCAAAAGCAATCTACATCTTGAGATCCCCTGCGTTGCAAAGATAAATGATTGACTCAGCAGCTCCTTTATGATGACTAATTCTTGGTAAAACATTTTTCTCTTGTCTACACGGACAGCAAAAGAAATAGCAAGTGCGAGGCCTTTGATACGGACATATGATGGCCACGGTGTGATTCATAGTCTGTGATGTTGCTTTATTTGAGGAGGAGGGGAGGGAGAGAAATAAAAATCTATTTTTGTTTGTTTGTTTTCTAATTATTTGAGCTATTTTTTCTCTGACTCGGCAACTCCGAACAGTACATACTGTACTACTGTAACCGCAGTCAGGGCTGGGAAGTCGAATGGTGGTGATGATAAAAGTAAATATCTTGCATTTTCAGAGTGATTAGGAGGAGGTGGAAGAACTGGTCTCGTTATGGTTTGTGTGGTGTCACAGTCCCTTCCTGCTGTCCTCTGTGTAATCTTTAGACCTGTATTTCTCAAGTGTAGTACTAAAACCAAACAAGAAACCAGAACAGTTTTATTTTCACATGTTCTTTCATTTGCGAAACCCATTTGTTTAGATGATGAAAATACCTTGCACAAGAGACAAAGCTGTAAAGACAACAGCGGAGTCTTATTTTCAGTGGTGGTTATTACCTGTTTGGAGGGTGTCTCAGGAATGGAGACCGATTTTGGTTGACATGAAATAGTTTGATAATGGCATGAAGAAATTGGAGTGATGTGAAATCCCTCGTGATGCTTTCCTGGCAGTCCGTGTGCTGCACGGTGAGAGTTGTCTCATCGTGGCACCCCTTCGCTTGGCTGTCTCATTCAGAACGATTTGAATCCCAACTTCCAAGGCGAGCCCTTCCTGCTTTTTAAGGCGTTCAGTTGTGTTTTCACGTAACAAAACGCTCAAGGCTGTCATGGATTGCAAGGGATTCTGTCTGCAAGGGGGAGAAGCACGGCCTGAGGAGTGCGTTGTGTGGGAAGGGAAGCTCACTAACGCACCTGTCATCTTGGCGTTCTGTGCCAACGGGCTTCATTGATACGAGACGTTCACATGTCAGGATATGTGTAATACAAGACTTTCTGGCTCCGTGGGGGAAGAGCCTCACTGCAGCAAGAGTCGTTCACTAGAGTTAGTTGGGTGTGAATTTTAAGCAGGGTATCCAGGCAGAAGAGTTGGTGTCGGTGGTCACTGGGGAGCAGATTCCAGAGACCGTCTTTCAAAGATGCATGGCCCCTCAAGAACTGGGAAGTGAAAACTGCTCCTTACTTTACCTTAACAGGCTAAAAACTCTGCAAAGCACGTTCTTCCCCTTTCCAATGTGCTCTTCTGAGAAGTTTCAAGTGACGAGGAGGCTTTGTGGAAAGATAGTGGGGCTCTTGGGAAGGATGGGCTTCCCACTCGGTTCTTGCATTGGGCAGCAACTCCCATCTGGTTCCTTTCTAGAGGCTGCTGTTACAGATTTTTTAATGCTTTAGTCCATGGTCTTGTTTCCGATGTTCATCACAGTGCTAGAAAACCTAAATATGTCCTCTTGCAGCCTTTAATTAGGTGCTAAAAGCCATGGCCATTTTGGAGCCTGTTCTTGTTCCAGACAGGGTGACCTGTGGCTGGCATTCTCTTGCAAAGGAACAGGACTTCACATTTGCCATTGTGGGCTTTCTCTCCTCTGTTCCTTACTGTATTTTTTTCAATTCAGAGTGGTTCTCTGTGATTGTAATTGCGCAAAGTACATTCAGTAATGCAGAAGTGACCTATTTTGTGCACAGTTTAGCTGATTCTGCAGTTGCCTGTAAGGTTTCCTAGCAATGTTCTTCAGCCGTTCCTCGGCTTACAAAAGCCCGGTAAGTTAAGCATGGCCAGCACAACATAACGGAGGCAAGGCAAGTTCAAGGTAACAGAGGAGGATGAGCCATACAGGTGTGAATGGGCTGGACTGAGCGTTTATAAGGCAAGGTAGAGGCCTCTGGAGCAGGTTTGGGAGGACTAGAGTAGATGTCACTAAGCTGCTGGAGGTCCTTTGTACACGTTTGTTAATAGCCAGTGCCGTGGCCAGATAGTGTGTCCCTGTAGGCTCAGCAGTTAATGTATGATACCTCTGGCATCGGAGGTTCGTACTCAACTATAAAAAACCAGCTGAGCTGGGACCCATTACCATAAACAGTGTCTGCAGCACTAGCCCTGGTAACAGATTGTTCTGTGCCTCATTAAAAAGGAGATAGCACTGTCAGAGGAGCCAGTGCTTCGTTTTGCCGTGTTTGCTACATAATCAGTTAATTTTGCTTAATAGTGCATTGCGTCGCAGATGTGCAAAAGGGCAGAGTCGCTTCACTTCCTGCATAAACCCTCCGCTCTGGTGCCGCCGAAATTTTAACGGAGTGTGTTAGCAGGCGAGCTGACCTCAGCCGGTGTCCCTGTCTTACCCCTGTCCTGGCTTCTCCCATCAGTGCTGTGGCCAAGGTCCGTGCCTGTGAAGGTTCAAGGTACAAGTTTCTCAGAGGAGAAGTTAGATCTAGATGTATGTGAGGGAGGGCGTTCTGCTGTCTCCTGCCTTTTGGTTTTTCACATCTCGCATAAGGCACTGTCAAGGACCTCCCCACATTTCACTGGCTGGTACTTTAGTGCCTGTCTTTCATCTCAGCATTACTTAGAATATGAAAGTTACCATTACTGATTTCTAACGAGACGATCCAAGTAAGTCTATCTTAACGTGGATCTTTACATTTTACTGCCCTTTGAGTGCAGCTCGTGGGAAGATCGTTAACAAGTCAGATACGGTAAGGCAAAATATGTGGAGAAGCTGAGTTTAGACCACTGGTTAGAGACAGATTATTGAAGATTACAACTCAAGGTTTTAGAAGATCAGCATATTACATAGTCATATGGCGTATCCAACAATTAGTGCTAATTGTGTACTGCTTAAATTTGTAATGAAACTGGGTATGTGTAAATGGTTTTCTTCAGATGAAAATGAGTGTAGTCAGAATAAGTAAGATTATTCCGTACTCCCATCACATATCCCGGTCTGAGAGTATTACAGGGGTCTCTAAATAACCGAGTTCATAAACTACAGTGTGGTGTGAACACTTGGTTTAAAAAAAAAACCCAAAACCAAACAAAAGATGCAAAAGGTAATAGATGTGTGAAGGGCCCGTTTAGAAAAATAGGTAGACATGTAATTAAGTTAATCTTCAGGAAAACAGGCAAGCACCTGCTTAAACCTAAATGTGCTTAAGTTCTGTTTACTCCAAGAAATACTTAAGTGCGTTTGAAGTTAGTGATCCAAACGAAAGATTTTCCTCAGTAAAGGCTGGAATGAACACAAAGGGAGACAGGCGCTTCAAAACTTAAGTATGATTATAAGTGTAAGCCACCAGGTTGATTTTAGAAGATCCCAAAGGAAGTAAGTGCACAAATCTGATTGAAGTTCAAGGAGTCTGGAGCATCTAATTGTCTTGGTTCCCTCTGAACGCCTGGACCTCTTTGAAATGCTAATAGCTTAGGGAGGTGCTGGCTCTCACAACTGTTTTCACCTTAGCCCACCAACACCTTGCGGGATGTTTCTCTCCAGATGGTCAGCGTGAGACGGTGACCCTCTGCCTATGGTTTCTCCCCTGTTGCCAAATACTGGTGCCATTTTGAATATTTTTGAGAACTAAAACCCACATAAAAATGCTGGTGTGTTTACTCTAGTATTCATCACACAGGGAGAACTGCAGAAGTTGAAGGCTGGGGCAGGTGTGGGGGGAAGTGATGGTTCAGTTGCAGTGAAGTTATGAGCAGAAGAGCCTTTTGGAAGCTAGCAGGGTCCAGGTGAGATTTTTAATTAATAGCTGCCTGACCTGGCTCCCTACCTTAGTCCAGGCATCCTATGCAGGAAGGTTTGGAATCTACATTTTGTGTTTTGCCCCTTCTCCGCTTTTGAAAGATGAACCAAACTCTTTAAAAAAATCCTTGAATTTGGAGTGCTTGGGTGATTTCACCTGAAGCCATGGCTGTAACTTCCCAGAGAATGTTCCCATGCTCACTGAGGCCAGCTGGGTCTCAGGGCACAGAGAGGAGTGCTGCTTCCGACAGCCATGTTTTCCATGGTGGCATAAAATGACCCTAGGAAGGTCTTTGGTTGTCCTGTGTCCTCCGTCCTCTCCCTGCATCCCCTGTGGATTCCTGTTTCCTCCCTTTCTCCACCAAATTCAATTCTGCTGTTCAACAGGCCAATTCAGAGAGCTGATCTGGCCAAAATCTGTCAGGAAGAAGGGAAAAAATAAAAAACCCCAAAGAGAAAAGAAAAGAAGGCTCTGGTAGCCCTGTTGGACCAGTGCCACCCAACATGAGCCTGCACTCGCATCATGGTGCTGGAGCTGCGTGTAGGTAGGGCAACTGCTAAGGGTTGGAAATGATACACCAGGAGAAAATCAGGGGTATTTTTGCTGTGGGCTGGTTACCCACTACTGCAACCACCTAAGCATCCCCAAAAACTCCCAGGGGCCAGTGCAGGGACAGGCCTGGGCAGTGGGCGAAGAGACTCGCCTGAGGCAGTGTTGCCTCTGAAGGACGCGTTCCTCAAAGCGCTGCTTTGGCCCCGCTCAGCACGTAGGTGCTTTGCAGCTGTAGCAGCAGAGCTGTGGTGCTGCTCCAAACAGAAGCGTTGGGACCTGAAGATGAATGCCTTTAAGGAGAAGGAGGAAGGATTGGGGGTGGCTGGCGTTGGCTCTTAGGGCAGTAGAACGGGAGTCTCGGTGGTGCACGGCGCCCAGCAAGGCCAGCCCTGATGCTTGAGCCCACGGGGTCCAGGGCTGCGGGCAGGCAGTGGCACATGCTACTTCCAAAGTGCAGGTTGCTCAGATGCAGCGTCTTGCGTAGCGGGGCCTGCGGGATCTCTGGGATGCTTTTTTTTTCCTTTAATTTCTTTTTTTTTTTATTAAAAATGACTGGCAGCAATATGCCCTTCTGAAGTTGGCATCCTTCTCCATTAGCTCTTCCACTTGCACGTAGATGCATACAAACTCGCGCAGCAGCCTGTCACATGCAATTTGTATTCTTTGTTTGACAAGCAGCCTATAGACCAAACGCGTTTGCTTCTCCCTTTTGTTGCAGTAAGCTATTACTGAGAGGATTTTGGAGGCTTGGGTGGGTTAGGCACCTGATTTCTGCTGACTTGAGTAGGAATCAAGGCACCTACTACTGCCTCTGGTGACTGAAAATCTCCCCCCAGGTTTTGGCTGCCTGAAAGCTTTTTCATTTTGTTTGGAAAAGGATGAATAAACCTTTAAATAAGGAGTGTGTGCTCTTTGGGTGTGAAGGCCGTGTCTTGTTAAAGCTCCCGGTATGCAAGCTAAATAAAACGAAGCCTTAAATGCTGGGGCAAGTAGCAGCTTCGTTATGTCTTTCCTTTAGTCACATATTTCCGCTGCAGGGAGCGAGGCAGACGGCCAGGGCTTTCTGCTGCCCTGCCTGGTTCCTTCTTTTGTTGAATTTGGGGATGGTGGACCGTGTCTCCAGCAGATGGTGGACCATGTCTCCAGCAGGGTGCCACACCAGGCTGGCTTCTGGTGTGGGCAGCGCTCACTGGAGCTGGGGAGGGAGGCTTGCCGACGGGAGCTTGCGTACAGGGGCTTGTAAAACTGGGTGATGGCTGTTCCTTGGGATCCTTTTCTGAGCCTCATGCCTTTACCCAGCTTGCTCCTGCAACAGCAAAGTGCAATTTCTCAAATACTTTTTGTTTTGGTTAACAGAGTTAACCCTGGTTATTATACTTACTGGGGGGGCACGGACTGTTAGATGCACAGGGAGTTTGCAAGTGCTGGAGAAATGCCATCACGCAGGTAATAGCAAGTTTTGCAGAGTTAGTAGGTTTCAAAAGCTTACAGCAAAGCCTGTTTTTAAACAGGGAGCCCCTTTGTGGGCAGCTGAAAACATCTCACATAGTGCAACCTGCACCGTCTATCTCAGATCTTTTCCTGTCTCTTCATAGTAGCCAGTCCTTGATAGAGCATAAGCACCATAAAAACTTAATTTTCCTTTGATGCTCTTATGTTTAAATCAGAGTAAGTGAAAATGTAATAATTTAAAATTGCACATGCAGCGTAATCGTGCTTTTCTTTTGCTGTCCATGTCTGGGTTTGACACTCAGGCATTTACGAAAGTCCTCCAAATCATGGGGCGTGTTCTGCTCTCACTCCACTTGCTGAGCTCCCGGTGTCGTGAGACAGAGGTCCTGGCAGAGCCGCCAGAGAGACCAGGATTGCACCTTTTTTTTTTCTTTTTTTTTAGTAGCTGCTTATTTTCTGAGGTCCAAGTTTGGATTTCCAGTGCTGACACAAAGGTTGGTGGTCAGGATGGCAATCAGCGCTGCGCAGCCCTTTCTGCACCCGCTGCCCAGGGTGCTGGAGTGGCAATAATAGGTTCTGCCTGCTTTCTCCCACACGACACCTACCAAGTTAATCTGCTTTTAAGCTTGTTTGTGCTCACTTCTTGAACAATGTGCTTTGTTTGTTTTTCAGGCTTTTAGTCAAGCAGAAAGGCAACTTTTTGCACTTACTTTATGCCAAAAGCGATGGAAGTATTTTCCCCTTGTTCACAGTTGGACTCAGTAATAAGCTTAACCGTTCAGTACCTGTTGTAAAATAAGCTCAAAGGAAGGGGAAGGGTTTAAAAATTATTGTAGGTTAGGCATGCACTGAGATGTACTTCTGCTTTACTGGGAGGTGCACAGGTATTTATGGGCAGTAAGAAATACAGAGGAGCTTGCAGTGAAATCTTAAGCAATCATTAGGGTGGATGATTTTGATACGTAGATTAATATACAACAAATAATAGCCGTTCTGGTTTCTGAGCCAAGGCTGTAATTCAGCTAGGACAATTGAAGGTAAAACTGTATTTCTTCTCCTTTATTCCTACAACTTTTCTAACCTTTCTTCCAGTCCTTTGTTGGGCTCTCGAACAATGCCAGTGGAAAAATAAAAAAGGCTAGTGGGCATAACCTCTGATTTTTCATGTCATTCTACCTATTTATATATGGTTTTTTCCATGAATTCTGTATGCCTGAAGTGGAAAGGAGCTAGCAGCAATGCTGTGAGTCCCAGGAAAGGTGCTTCCATTTTTCAGTTGAGAGGGCAGTGCAGTACTACAGTGTATTACAGGCTTGGAATAGCCTTTATTACAGTCACGAGTATTAAGATTAATGTCATGACGTGACTTATTATTTTGCAATGGCAGCCACTGCAAGCATCCCCTGTTGCACTAAATGTAAGGGGCAGGGTTTGGACAATGGATTATCTGAGGGGAAAAAAACTATGCAGACTGCAGCGTTTCCTGTAACATGCTGTTTATTTTCACCACTTAGCCAGGCTGACTTTTTCTGGCAAAAGCCCAGCGCCTACACCTGAGGACTCTGTGCCAAGCTTGGTAGGTCTGGTTTGACAAAAACAGTCAGCAACAGTGATTTCCACCCCCGCCCACCAGGAGATTTCTTTCTGTAGGAAAGGGGCAGCATGAAGACTCTTCGCCAGGATCGCTAATGGTGGGGTGCAGTAGCCTTGCCGCTGCCTTGTTGGTGCAGTGTTTGGTGGAGTCTCGATCAATAGCATTGCCGGCTTTCAAAATGTAGCAGGAGGAGCAAGGTCTCCATGAAGACCTAGACTCATGGGGTGGTAGGTTGAAGCTCGCACCTTCTCCAGGCTGGGCAGCAGCCATGACGTGCCAGTGGAGGCTCACCTTGGAGCGAAGGCAGGCAGCGTTTATCCCGCCAGCCCTGCCCCGAGAGCTGTGTCAGGGATAGACGGCTTCGTCTTGTGGATAAGGCAGGAGACATAGCCTCATCCCAGGGGTGGGGATTAGAGCCAGAGACGGAATGGGTTTATATCCTGTTTGTGCACCTTGCTGCCTGGTGGCACTCTTTTGGGAAGTGCTGGTGAGCCTCCCATCCCGACAGTTCTGGTGCTGTTGACCCTCCTCCTAGCCCTCTGCACAGAGCTGATGCCACCGGAGCTGTGGTCTTTCCCCAGCCTGACCCCTTACGCACGGTCTTTCTCCTGCATCCCATAAGAGGCAAGCGTTGGCATCACCCTCCTCCCACCGCAGCAGCCTGGGGAAGCAAGCTCTTGGGGGAGCTGGGCTACCCCCAAGGTGGCAGGTACAGAGCCTGAGCCCTGGCCGCTCGGGCAGCTCCCCGGCACAGCGTGAGCACGGTCAGGTGCCTGTGTTGTGGCTTTCGTGCCTGCTCGCGTACCCTTGGGTCTGGGCTCTAATCCTGGCTTGAAATTTTAAATATTGGCAGAGTTAATTCCTGACTGCTTCAGACTGCAGAAACTGGTCTCCGATAAGGCTGTTTTTAATAAGGATATTGGTGGTAAAGAGCTTTGTTGGCTAGACAGAGCTTTACCTTGCCGAGCTCTGCTCTGGCGGGTGAGGAAGAGGAGGGCCCCCCCCAGCACGCTCCTTTCCTGCAGCCTGGCAGTGTGGTGGAGTAGGGGACAGAGGGGGCGATACCTCTTTCTATCCCCCCAAAAGTAGCCACAAACACCTTTTTGCAAGCAGCATGAGCAGCCAGAGTAAATGTACTGCTGCGGTAAGCCTGAACTCAATTGCCAAAAATAAAAGCAGCCTACCTTACTTTTTCCACCTTACATAGCAGTTTCCAACCACATCAAGTGAAAAGTCTAGGTGGGTGTATAGTGTTTATCATCACTGAGTAATACACATTACATTAGCTGGGACGTTTGTTTTGTTCCTGACTACTGGTTTTAAAATGGTTTTAGTGAGGGCAGGAGAAATGATTTAAGTTTATATTGTCACCTAAGAGATAGGAGGGTGTTCCCGATCTGGAGAGGAAAGCTGGGAATGTAAGGGGTTTTTTTTTGTTTGTTTGTTTTTTTCCCTTCCACTACAACTGCGAGTAGGTTGAAAGGCAGACGGTGGAAGTGCAGAATCCAGTGATGCAGGCTTGCCTTCTGTAAGAGACGCTGTCGGAGCGGCTTCTGTGCCCACATTCATCTGCAGCAGTTGTGTCCTCCAGTATTTGAAAAATGTTTACATAGGTGGCAGCAAGATTTTACATCCAAAGCAACAAAAAATTGAAAACTGATCCACATCCGAAACTGTACCTTTTTTTTTTTTCCCCACTGTAGTATGTCTTGTATAAAATATTGCAAGCCTTTTTCCGGGGAGATTTGGCCGTGGCTAAATCACACCTGAAGGCAAGTGCTAAGCCTTGCGCAGAGGAGGGCTCGCTGCAGCGTGGGACGCAGGCGATGTGCAGCATCTCTGACCTGAAGCTGGTCCCAGGGAAGTGGAGATCACTGAGAAAGCAGCAGCCATGGTGCACGTCATAGGGGTGCTTTGCGAGCGAGGAAGGCAGATTTTGTCAGCCGTGCTTGGGTAAGGTCTGCCCCCAAACCACTCAAAACAGCGGGAGAGCAGTCGGTGTGCAGAAGTTTTTGGCCTTGTGCAAATGGTGGTGGTGTAACGCTCAGGCTGAGCAGGCTGCGGGGAGGTGTTGCGGGTTGTGGAGGTCCATGAAGGTAGGCTGAGAGGCGAAGTCCAAGTTTACCAGTTTTTTACTGGCTCTGAAAATCAGAAACAAACCAAATATAAACCCAGAGGATACATAAGAGCTAGTGTAAGGGGAATGCTGGTACATCTGGAAGTGCTGGACAAAGAAAACCTTGTTACCTTGTGGAGCTTTAGCCTTTGATGGATTCATTTCAGTCACAGGATGTTCAAGTTTGGCCAGGAGCTGGCAGACAGATGGACCGCGAGGCAGTTCACAGAGTGACTCAGTGTAGGCGAGCGTGAAGAGTCATCCACATGAAGGTAACCTATTACTGTATTTTCACAGAAACATCTTTATTTCTCCGCGTTTTCATGTTTTTGTGGTAATGCTTGGGATTTCATTCATGGTAGTTTTCCAGTTGATTCGTTGCTTCCTGCCTGCTCTGCTACCCAGTCACACCTCCACCTCTGCAGAGTGGAGATTTGGTTTGTCTGACCCATTGGCTGGCCCTTGCTGGTGGTCAGGTGGCCTCGCCTTTTCAAGGAGCTGTCAGGCAGAAGTACAGTCAGCATAAAAATTGTCCCCGTATTTCCTGCCCACCTCCCCACTCTCTTTTGCCAGCCACAGTGGTTGTGTTTCCTTGCATTAGCTTCATGGAGGACTGAGAAGCATCTAAGATGTGTGATTCAAGGCATTCGTCTGGCTGCTCATGGCTTGGTGTGACCCTGTTTCTCTAGTCAGGCAGACTGCAGGAACGACTGTTTCATTTGGCCTTTCTTTCTAGAAAGCAGTGGCCTTGAGGCTGCATCACATGGTGGTGGTGGTTTTTTTCTAAATGAAGAGGGTGGGAAAAGCACTGTATTAATTTATGCTGGATTTTCGCAGAGGATGCTGAATAGGAAAGTTTCTGCTCTAAATGAGGATAGAGACATTTCGCTGTTGGGTTGAGGTTTATCAGTCTGTTATCTTGTCATTTGATGCCAGTTAAATTGCCGTGGTAGCACCAGAATGAGGAGTTAGTGGTCTCTTCAGAAGTAAAAGAAATTAAAAAAAAAAAGGAGGATTAAATAGTTTACTCTCTGAGGGTAAAGTTACAGGTATGAAGTGCTTTGTCTGTTTTATTGGTATGAGGATCTTCATTGTTGTTACAAGTTGAGTACTTGAGAAGGGCAAGAAGAAAGTCTGTAGCCCCTTTCTGCTGGTTTGGATGAATTATCACGTGTGTCGCTAGTACTGATTCCTCTTCCTGTACCTCCCTGCCTGCCTGCCTTCCCTCTTGCTTTGGGGCGTGAGTGCTGTGCCTCCAGTCCCTTTAACAGAAACACCATGGTCCTGAGACACATTCCCTCTTTGATGGGTTGGTGTTCTCCTTTGGTTTATTTCTCTGGGCATGCAAAGACGAGAACAGCTTGCTCAGAGCTTCTGAGCTTAGCAATGAAAAGAGAGACAGTAAAGGAAAAAACGTCAGGGAGAAAGAAGAGAAAATCATCATGTTCTAACTTCAGGTACCTCTGTGCCTCATGTGAGTGGCAGGTCAGTTCTGAAAACTGAAACAAGCCTCAGATCTCAGGATGCCTCAGGAGCCTCAACACCCGGCTTGGACATCCAAGATTCCTGAAGGTGGGCGGCGGGGCTCGTCCTACTCTTCATTGCCCTCTGCCCCCAGTGTGGTGTGCACGTCCTGCTGGGGATGGAGAGGGTGTACACCTCACTACTGGGACGTTTGCTGGAGAGTTGTGTGGTGTTGGTTTAATGTCAAAGTAGTTTTAAAAACAACCAGGCAGGGAAGGCAGTGGCTGCTGGTAAAAAGACTCTGGGAAGATGCCTCAGGGGGGATTAAGATAGGCTGAAGCTATTAACTGGGAAGATCCTACCTCCTCATCTCCAGTTTGTTTTGCGAATGTTAAGAGGGAACAGATCAAAAAAAACTATAAACAGTTAAAAAAACCTCTACAGGCAGAAAGGAGGCAGTTGTTTGGGAGCTGCTCACTGGGAGCAGACACCTGCCTGGCAGTTTTCAGGGCTCTTGGCTTCTCAGCAGCTCCCCAAACACGGGGTGGCGCAGAACTGAGCTAGCAG
This sequence comes from Buceros rhinoceros silvestris, assembly GCF_000710305.1. NCBI lineage: Eukaryota > Metazoa > Chordata > Aves > Bucerotiformes > Bucerotidae > Buceros > Buceros rhinoceros. The sequence goes on from NW_010420282.1 coordinate 57,517, forward strand.
AGACGTATGTCCTGTTTCGTATCGATTTTAGAAAACATTATGCTGCCGACCTTCTGTAGGAGTAAACTGTGTTTTGATTTGAGAAAGCTGTTTTGTGGTGCTCCTGGCACCAGCAGCCGATGGGCCCGGGGGGTCCCCGAGTGCCACTCCACAGAGCTGCAGTACCCAAACCCCAGCGGGAGCTTTGGGAGAGGGACGAGGGATGTAGCTGTGCCGGGGAGCGTGTCCATCGCTGCTCGACGCTCTGTTATACACCAACCCCTGCACACTGCAGGGAAAGCGGTAAATTCTTACTGGCCCTCGAGGAGGAGGGTGAGATGGGACTTGAGCAGGCGAGGTCAGGCACCTCCCAGCCCTCCAGCAGCAGTGCTGCGTCCTTTGCAGGAGGCAGTTATGGCCACAGGTAACCGGTACTGCCTTCAACTCGAGGTGTGTAGCTCCAGGAAGCCTCAGCTTTTTGACCAGTCTCTTTTCAGTCTGTCCTGCCTTTTCAGAGGGTTAAAAAAATCTGCTTTTCCAGTGAACAGGAGTCTCAGTCTTTTCCCTTGTGCTTCCCGCTCTAGAAAAAGGAGTTGCTTTGCCTTGCTGGCAGAGAACCTCTCATAAATCTCCGTGGCACGGATGGCTCATAAGTTATTGCCCACCTACCCCACCAAATATTTTCAAATTACTCAGGTTACTTGCTGGCCTGCCTTTTGTCATCCATTTTATGCTTCTTTCCCTTCTAGCAAAGTATTTATCCAAGGCCTTTCACCCACATAAATTTTCAATTCGGATGCATCAGGTTTGCAGTCGTCGATCTCCTCGGCTCTGGGTGTGGTTTGTCCCTCTTGACTTTGACTTCTCCGTAAGAGGCACCTGAGTCACGGAGAGATCAGCAGCTATGGGGTTGCCTCCTGTGTCTGCTAGAGACGTTACTCGAAGCAACAACCTCGGAGTTTAGAGGCTGAAACTGTGTCCTTTCCTGGATCTCTCCCGCCACATGTCATTTCTTGTATGTGAAGTTGTTTATTTGGCTAGATGATGGCAGTCTCTGGCTTTTGCTATCTCTGCAGGCGCATATGGTCCTGCTGATAGAGTGTCCTGTGTGTCTGCCTCAGATTTGCGGGTGACAGTGGCATGTGCGGAAAGAAATGGGTGGAGCTGGCTGCACTGTACGGCGCGCAAGGCTCTGCAAAATCCCTATATGTGGGAATTGCTAGTCAGCTCTTATCGGTCACATCCCAACGCAGTGAGTTGTGGAAATCAAATTAGCAGACAAGTCAATTGCTTACGTCAGTCAGAAGTTTTGCACTGGGGATGATGTGATAGTCCAGGGCCTCTTGCTGGGTAGCGTTCCTGAGTTTGATTACGAGGGCCGTAACAAAATGAAAACCTGACGGTGCAGTTTTGTTCCAGTCTTGCATTCTTTTTTTTCCTTCTTTCTTGCTCAAAACATTTTTTTCTTGCTGTCATTTGGGCAAGCAGAGCAGAGAATCTGTCCTTGCTACAAAAGTAGAGAAAGCTTTGCCCTGTTATTTTATAAAACAGGTTGTTGTGACATACCGCACGGTTCCTCACATCACTCAGTAGTTCATTAGTCTGTCACTGTACAAGCTTATTAAATGACAAGCTAAAAACCACGAGACAGTACAACAGTCCATTAAAATTCAGAAAGGGTATCAAATATTCAAAGTAAGGGGTGCAAAAAGAAGCCATTTGCTGTAAATACTGATAACCTGTAGTTGCATAAACATCACGACGAAGTGCTGTGCACCGCCAAGCAGCCGACCGCTGCCGACAAACCCACAGCTGCCTGGGAATCCCTGCAGTTACTTATTTCCAGAGAGCTGCTACTGCTTCAGCAGAAGGTTTCCCGCAGAAGCTCCAGCCTGTCATGTGAGCCTCTCTCCTCCTCAACAAACACCATGGCTAGCTTGAAATCGGAGGCAAGATCAGTTACTCTCATGCTCTCACTGTAACTGAGAGTAACTCCCAGGAGTGACAAGACATGATGCTCATTTCTCATATCTGGGGCAAAAGCAGTGGACCCTCTTTTTTTTTTTTTTTTTCTTGTACTGCTTTTCCTGGAGTATTTACATTGTATGCCATGATACCCTCTAGTAATTCTTAACTTTCTTCCTAACTACAGATTGCCTGTAATCGAACGTCCCAAACACAGGCAGCAGGCAAACTGTGAGGTTTTAAAAGCTCCAGAACCCCCATCAGGCCTTTCAACAGCAAATACCAAATTCGGTTGCAGCTCCATCCCGCCTTTTGGAAAAATATCTAGCCTTAAATTGAGAACTGACAGCAACGGAGGATCCACCCCACCTTTAAGTGTGTTTTTCAGAGGGTGAGCTACCTTCGCTGCTAATGTGTACGTGTTGTTTCTGATGTGGTTTCTGTTTCCAAATACTTGGGTCCTGTTAAGGCTTTGTCTGCTAATAATACAGTCCCCATCCTCCTCTACCCAAATCAGTGATAAATTAATTTCCAAGGCTTTTGTCTGTAGCAATTCTAAAAATAATTTCTTATTGGAATCCAATTGAATCCAAGAGAAGCGAGGTGATAATCAAATGATGTCACCCTCCTGTCTTGCACTGCCTCTTGCCGCCTTCTGAAACTAGCAACTGTTGCTATGTACCCAGGGGAAGGTGATACTGCCAGCCTTTTCTTGGTGCTGGAGAGCACTCCTTCCCAGTGCTCATCAGCCCCTGAGAGCTGCCGTCCCAGCCCTTGCTGGGATTGCCACCTAGGAACACAGATCGTGTCCTGTAGGATATGTTTAATTTTCTCTGTTCCTGAAGAAGACAGTTTTTTCAAAAGCACTGGCAGTCTGGAGGAACGAATGGTGTGATTTAGCCCGTGAAGTGCCTGTGTTGCAGTGCTTGGGCTGTGGGCTGGAGACCTCCCTGCGTCGTGTGTGACCGCGTCCAAAAATCCACACATCAGGACAACGGCATGGCCCAGTGATGTTTCCCAGCCGGTTTATTTCCTTTGCTCAGGAGCACCCCTGGAAACTTGGCTGATTGTGGGACTCTCCCGCCAGCTTTTCTCTGGGTACTTCCCAAAGATGAAAAAGCCCACCAGAGCAGCAGGACTCATTGTCATTTGACACGTGCGCCTGAGAATTTCTTCAGTAGTGAACCCAATCCTGTTGTCAGCAGGAGGAAGGTGATGTAGCAGGTTGCTTTTCTCTCCAGTAAGAGTCAGCATGAACTGGGGGATGCGGTACCTGGCAGACAATCTTCAGCACGTCGCAGAGACCAGCTGTCAACAAGACTAGAGTTGTGGATTATGGCTTTTTTCCCATGCTTTCCTAGCAAAATATGCTGTTGGGGTGACCCAGATCTGCTGTTGATAAGACTTCTTTTTGGCAGCGTGTGCTCATGAAAGGGTAGATGCCCCTCCTGACCAGCATGTGACAACTATTAATACTTGCAGGAGTTAGGCTCTGGCGCTGTTACCTCCTTCCCGCTGGCGCTGCTCCTCAGCAAGGCAGAGCCCCGGCTTTGCAGAGGCCTCTCCAACATGCCCAGCATCACACTGACCTCTCTCGGTCTGTGCCTGGGAGCAGACAGGCCTGGCCTTACTGCCCCTGGCCAGGTTGGTGCCTGTTCTCTTCAGTGTCTTTATCAGTGATCTGGATGAGGGGATCGAGTGCATCCTCAGTGAGTTTGTAGACCACACCAAGTTTAGGTGGGAGCGTTGATCTGCTTGAAGGTCAGGAGGCTCTACAGAAGGATCTGAGGCCAGTTGTATGGGGTTTAACAAGACCAAGTACTGGGACCAGCACTTGAGTCACAACAACCCCCCTGCAACCCTGCAGTCTTGGGGAAGAGTGGAAAGCTGCCCAGCAGAAAAGGCCCTGGGGGTGCTGGTCAACAGCTGACTGAACATGAGCCAGCAGAGTGCTCAGGTGGCCAAGAAGGCCAATGGCATCCTGGCTTGTACCAGCACTAGTGTGGTCAGCAGGAGCAGGGAGTGATTGTCCCCCTGTACTGGGCACTGGTGAGGTCACACCTTGAGTCCTGTGTCCAGTTTTGGGCCCCTCACTGCAAGAAGGACGTTGAGGGGCTGGAGCGGGTTCAGAGAAGGGCAACAAAGCTGGTGCAGGGTCTGGAGAGCAAGTCTGATGAGGAGCAGCTGAGGGAACTGACGTTGTCTGGTCTGGAGAAGAGGAGGCTGTGGGGAGACCTTATCACTCTCTACAACTACCTGAAAGGAGGCTGTAGGGAGGTGGGAGTCAGTCTGTTCTCCCAAGTAACAAGCAATGGGATGAGAGGAAGCAACCCCAACTTGCTCCAGGGGAGGTTTAGCCTGGGTATCAGGAAAAATTTCTTTGCTAAGAGTTGCGAAACATTGGAACAGGCTGCCCAGGGAGGTGGTGAATCCCCATCCCTGGAGGTGTTTAAAAGCCATGTGGGTGTGCTGAGGGACATGGTTTAGAGGTGACCTAGCAGAGCTGGTTTAATGGTTGGACCTGATGATCTTAAAGGTCTTTTCCAACCAAACCGATTCTTTGATTCTGGGTGATCCTGTTTGCCTGGTGTCACTGAATGTTGTGCCATTCTCTGGCTCTGCCAGCTGGCTCCTTCCCTGGCGGGAGGGGAGCTGCAGGTGCAGGACTCTCCTTTGCCTGCCTGTGTCCCCAGGTGACTTTTATCCATCTGAGATTCAGTGTGGAAACCTAGGAGTGAAACAAGTCAAACGTTCATAAGGCCCCAGTTAGCACCGACGTGTCTTGGCAGCTGCTCCCTGCCCTGTCCGCATTTAAAAGGGATTGCTTACAGTTTTTGTCTTCACTTTGCTACAGTCGTTATCTAAATGTACCAGCTCTGTCTTTGTGTTTTTGGGCAGCGTAGGGGTGCTGGATTGCAGGCAGCCTGAGATACGATCCGAGTTTTGTACAGGACTTCACTTTTTATTTGAAAGGCTCACGGCTCCAAACAAGTTCCAGCAATGTCCTGATTCCGGGGAGGGAACGGGGGACAGAGAAGGGACACGGCAGAAGAAAGTGCTTAGTTCTCTGGCTGGCGTACCAGAGTGATGGGGTAGGGCTGAAGCACCAAGGCGTTCTATGGCGTTGTAAGTCCCGGGGACTCTTTTCCGGGAATGTACACCGTCCCAGTGTACAGCAGCAACCCAGAGCTGTTTGACATGTAAGCGCCTGTTAAAGGTGGAGTAAAGTTATTTCAAGTCGTAGAAGTTATTTTGCCTTTCATCAAGTGAAAAAAGCAAAGCTATATAGGTGGAAAAAAGGAGAGGAGGAAAAAACCAGCAGAGTACCAAACTGACTCGATTAAAGTAGCTTGTGAAAGTATCTTGAAGTCATCTTTCCTGAAAGCCTTTGAAATTCAAAGACTGTGGACTCTTGCCTCTTGGCGCACAAGCCGATTCCTTCTCCTCCTCCTAGCAGATTCTGCCTAACAGTTGCCCTTTTCTTCCCCTCTTTTAAATATCCCTGAATCGCAGTGCTTGATCGTTCTGCTTTTCTTCATTCATGTGAAAGACTTGAGGACTGTCAGAGCAGCGAAGAGGACAGTGTGTACGGGATGCTAGGGCCAAGGGAGAGGGAGTGGGTAGAGGGAAGAGGTGACCCCGTCTCCAGGCTTCAGTCCCAATCCGGCAAACTTTTTCTCCCGTGCAGAGTCCTGCAGAGGTCAGCCAGACTTCTTGCATCAACGGCGATTACTTGCTGTTCAGCATCAGGCTCAGCTTATGCTTAAGGTAGTCATGATAACATGGCCAGCGTTTGTGGTAAGGCATGGATGGGGTCCTTCAGGCCAGCTGAACAGAGAGACTGCTGAAGACGTGTGAGATTAATTATATAGAAATTTTGCTTGTTTGGCAGGCAGGGGCGAGTTAGGCCAAACTCTGGAACTCGGAGAAAGTGGCTTCCTAAAAAGAACGTATAAATGCGGTGGCACCGTTGTCCAACGTGCACTCCCTGCCCTCGGCCCCAGGGAGGAAGGTTAGTCCAAGCACACGGGATCTTTCCAGGAACTGTCTGCCCAGGTGGCCCAGTTCCCGGTGTGCCAGTACCTTGTGTGCTCCCATGTTTGGTACTGCTGTCAAATCAGGAGGCAGGGTCACACCACCCCATACTGCCACCCCGTTTGTGATTACTTTGCTGGCTCTGGCAGTGGGAACCGTTTGTTGAGGCTTGGAGCTGCAGAGCAGCTCGCCTGGTGCAGCTCCAAGCCAGGGCATTATTCACAAGGGTGGCACTGGAGCAGCTGGAGAGAGGTGAAAATGAGCAAAAATTTCACCCTGTTGTGCCAGGACACCTTATGGGCACGTTTAGGGTCTCCTGATACAGCAGGTCTGCCAGGTAGCTGCAGTGGGTTTCTTGGAAAATCGGCTTCGGTCCTCACTGTGCTGCTGGTCAGGTATTTTCTGGCATGTCCCTGTATTAAGTGACTTCACTGAAATGCAACTTACTAAAATGCAATTTGTGAATGACATGGAGTCCAAAGAGCCCAACACTTCCGCAGTGTTGGAGAAAAGATGCATCTCTGCAAATAGCTTTAAGGTTTCTTGCTGTCCTGGCTTAATTGCTTTTGACACCCTCATTTAAGGGCGGTGGGGCAGGGGGGACAACTCTGTGAGTTAAACAAGAGGAACCCAACAAGAGGAACCCAACAAGAGGAACCCAACAAGAGGAACCCAAGCGCTGCCTGCTCCTGCCCATGCAGCCTGAGTGCCACAAGGGCAACAGCTGGCAAAGGTGGCAGCTGCTGCAGATGCAGGAGAAGACGAGTACCCATCTGCTCCCTCCTGCCGTCGTCCCCCTCTGTTGACAGCGTTTGCTGTTTGTCCTGCCGAATCCTTATGTGGCTATCGCTACCCGTCTCTCCGAAGGACCGGAGTATGGTGAAAGGCTGAGCTGCCTCCCAGCCTCTTCCTCCTTATTTATGTGTCACATGAGGAAAAAACCTAGACAGAGGTAGGTCATCCAGGGTCATCCTGGTGTAGTTATGGTGATGGCAACAATTCATAGCTGAAGCATTTGATTTGTTAACCTTATAAAAAGGTGCCGTTAAATACTGTATTTAGCTCCTCAGGGGAAGCAGCCTAGTTTCTTTTTAATTTTCCTTTTCTCATCCCTATTTTAACATTAGTGACTCAGCTGTCACTCTGCTTCGGAAGGGCTGCTGGGGTTACAGCGGTGATTGAATGGCACCAAGAACCCATTTCTGCTGAAAATAATTAATATGGTGCATTTCCGCCTCAAAAAGAGCCTGATACAAAACTACTAGAAGGTTCTCATTAGCTTATGCAAGCTTTGAAAACTTGCCTGTGCATGAAATTGGAGATCTCTGTGTGTCTCCTCTTGTTTATCCTCGTCAATAAGGCAAAGCCTGGCAAAGCCTGGTTCATGTCTAACCCTACGCATTGAGGGCATTGCTGTTCAAGTCCACAAAGCATCCCACAGGGTATGCATTTAGATACGTGCAAAAGCCTTCGCAGGTGAGAATCTCACTTTGCAACAGGGCTCGTAGTCAGATCCTATGAACAGAATGAGTTTCCACCAGCTCTGAGAAAAGTCTGACTAGGGACAAGAAGGAGGGAAAATACCACAGGAGAGAAAATATCCCCATAAGCATTGGCCAGTGCTCGCTCTTTCTGTCCTCATCGGTGCAGCTGTAACTTGAAGGTGCTTGTTTCTTGTGTACCTTTGTTATGAAAGCGATACCTGGCATACTTAGGAGGCCTGGCATTCTTGAGCTATGAATGCTGTGAACAGTGTCATAAAGAAAAGACGTTGTGCAAAGCCACCATCATCATTAGCATCATCCTTTAAAATTTGCCCCATGTCTTGAACACGTAGGTGTTGAAAACGGACTAATTTCAAGCCGTGGAGCTCCACTAACATAACTCAGCGTTCTCCCACTACGAGTGGTGTGACGTGTGTCCACCCAAGCCACGCGGGACTTGGACGAGTTTCTCTGAGAAGCAGAAATCCATCTGCCTGTCCAGCACTGTAAGAGAACACCTATTTACAGGGATTGTGGGGCCATCTCAGAGTACCGACAGCTACTGCGGCCGCAAGGTGGATAGATTTTGATTCAGCAAATCAATACTTATAATTCTCCAGAGGAGGGGATGGTGTCTGTATCGGTACTGAGAGGTTGCCTTGATGCTTGTCCTGAAGGGCAGGTCAGGCGAGGCTGGGTTGTGCTAACAGATGAAACCAAAGCAAACCTCTGGCTTTTATGTTTTGTAGGATCTTTATTGAGTTAAGACTTCTTTGTCTGCCTGTCGACCTTGTAAACTTCCACATACAAGTGTCGTCTGTTTGTGCAGTGCTTCCTACAATGGGAGCTCTACCAGACTGCAACCTACAGCGTAGGTAATTCTTGTACCTGGTGATCACCTTGACTGTTGGCACAGTCAAGGTCCTGAAACCCATCGCCCTGTGGATCCACAGCTGCCTCAGAAAAATGTCCCAGTCTATGTACTGAGCATACAAGGGGCCCCACCATGGCCCAAGTGTTGGCTTCAGGAGGGATTAGTCATGTGTACAGGTTCAAACGGAGAACATGAAAGGGCTTCTCCACTCATCGTTGTGCTATTCAGGCTCTGGTGTCGGGGTGGGACGCTAACAAAGCATCGGGAAGTGCTGAAGCATTTTGACACAGCCTAGCTTCAGGCTTGACATTTAGCACTTGTGATTGTATCAATGACAGTGGTCTTAGTTTGTCTTAGGATTAGGTAAATAGCTTTTAAAAAAAGGATGACTTCCATACCTGTGCATTCACCTGGGTTGTGAGGTTACTGGGGTGGTGCTGCTGCCAGTGAAACAGGAATGTCCTGCTTGCTGTAGCAAAGGGCTGATTCATTGGCAGTGTAATAGGTGTCATCTTCCCTTGTGTCACCTCCTCAGGTGTATTTTAATCCTGCATTGAACAGGAAATAGATTTTTAAAAATAGAGTAAAACCAGTAACACGCAAGTCATCTGAGTGTGGTGAGGTTTGATGGAAAGTAAAACAGTCTCTAAGTGGGGTTAGGTGAGACTGGGATGAATCTGGAGGGGTAGACAGAGAGTTTGGTCTGAGTGAGGGCAAGCTCCCTGAAGCCATCATGCCCTGGGAAGGGCTGGGAGTGACATCCTAAAGCATCCACAGTCCCAAAGCCTCCTTTGTGCAAAGGGTGAGATCCACCTCCACCAGCAGAGAGGGTCAGGCACTTGCAGAGGAAAATAGGGAGACAAACTGGTGGGCTCGTGTGCTGGAGGTGCCCATTTCTGCCATGACTACCAAGGCGGGCTGCTGGCGCTAGCTCAGACATCGAAGTGTGACCTGGAGCTGCCCAGGCTGGGTGAGGAGAGTTAAATTTTAAGCTTGTTAAAAAAAAAAAAGTTTTCTCTAGACGAGGTTTTAAAAAAAAAATCAAATGCCGTCAACTCGGAGATTAGAGCCAGGGCATCACAGCCTGGAAACTGAATCCATGTGCCTTGGTGGAGAGTTTGTGGCAGGGCTGGTTTTGGAGCTGGGTGTCACAATGCAGTGCACCCATGGAAATGAGGTGTAAGAATGGGCTGGGGACAGATTCCTGAAGCAAACCCATCTTGCTACTGTTCACGTAAAAACAGTGAGGAGGTGGATGGTTTTGTCCACCCGTGTCATCTGACACGGCGTGGTTTATGTATACAGACAGCGAGTTTGTACGTAGTTTTTTAGATAATGCAGTGTTTAAAATATGTTCCCCAGTGCAGAGGGAAAACGTAGGAAACCGTAAGAAACCAAGAGGCTGGGGAGGACCTGCGTGTGATTCTCAGGACAAAAGCGAGTGCACAGCAGAGTACATCAAAAGGGAAAACGATCGCTTTCTACTTTCGAAAGGCATCAGTATTTTACAGCTGCCATTACGTTTTGAAGAGCGCACAGGTATTTATTGGTACCATCGCTACCCAGTCCCCAGCCCGAAAGAGGAGATACCTGTTTTTCAAGTCGTTCTGTTCGGTCATCCCTACTTCACGCCCCATCCGCGCTGGCACTCCAGTAACTTGGTGAGTATCTGGAGCCGCGGCTGGGCGTTCCCGCACCGACTGCCCTTCCCATAAGGCTCACAAGGGCTTTTTGTCTCTAAAAGTTAGCGGGTCACATCCGCCGAGAGTCACGCGTAGGTGTGTCCCCGGCTTCCATCAGTGCTTGGGCCCGTGGAGCAGGACCGTTCCTTTTGCCACGTCAGCTGCCAACTGAAGCGCATCACATTTTAAAATAAAATATTAAAAAAAGATCAGATGGGATCGTCATTCAATGATAAACTAATTATGTGCTTAAAATAGCACGGGAGAGGGGTCCTGTTTCAGATTGGTCTACGTAGCAGAAACGCCAGGGGCTGTTCGGGAGGTTGCTTGAAGGCTTTCTCCCAGAAGGTGTCGGGTGCTGTGCCGGCTTTGAAAGGGCTTTGCTCAGGCCCGATCAAACCCAGTCAGACCACAGCGGATCAGATCTATGCCTCTCATCAGTCACACGTCAGCTGTAACTGTCACCAATTTGCAATTTAATGTGTGCAGCTCAACACTTCCAATTAATCCAGCCTGGGCATTTTAACAATCTGTCATTTCAGGGAGCACTTCGCAGAGCCGTGTGCGAGGCAGCCTTGGACCCTGGTAAGGCAGGAGCCCTGCAAGCCTTTCTTCATACACACACAGTTTACTCCTTCTCTGCCGCTGCGTGGTGGGAGTTACTGCTGGGTTAGCTGCATTTCACAGGCTTAGCAAGTGTTAAAAAAAATCAGCACGTGACCACAAGAAATTTTCAGAAAATAAAGATTTATAATAGGTGATTCAGCAGTGAGAGGCTTTTGTGATCTTCCATGGGAAGCTACTATTTTTAGAGAATTATTACAAGCAGTAGCATCACTCACATTTATTTATAAAGGCATGAAAGAACGCCCATACGTGTTTCTAAATACTTGATGTATAGTAACGGCCATATGCTGAGGATGAGCCAAAATAGAATTGAGCACTCTGGTTTCCACGATGCTGCATGAGGGCTGTGCTGGGATCTTTGCATCTAAGGAATGAAAAACAGAGGGAATTTTTTTTTTCTTCTTCTAGTTCTTCTTTCTAGCAAAACAAACTCAAAAGCCTTCAGGGTGAAAGTCTGCCTTGCAGTAAAATGGCATTGTTTTCACTGAGGTCTAGCTGGGTGACCACTGAGGTTTGTGAGGACTCTTCCAGTAGCTTCAGCAGCTGGCAGATGACAATGGTCGCTATTTTTATGAGATCTGCTGTATGTATAATACTTGAGTTGATTAGTTGTGTGTGCCTCCAGTTCTCTGGAGCTCTGTGGCACGGAGGAGGAGAAATGTAGCAGTGTTGTGACAAATACAGCATGGTGTCGTTCCCAAAGATCCTACAGTGTAAACGCGTTAAATGACAAAAAATAATAAAAAAATAAAGATGTTATCTGCTGGTGGCATCATTCCTGGACAGAAATTAGAACTGATTTGATCTGGCTCTGCAAAGACCCAGCCATGTGTGTCCATTGCAGCTTTTTTGTATGCAGCTCCTTGGGTTTAAGTTCAATAAGGAGCAACATCTTCCATTGTCTCACTGTGTTTGTGTCCCAGTCAAGCCTGCGCTGAGGTGCCTTGGGACTTCCACCAGTTCAGCACCTTGCAGGAGCAATGCCTTAAAGTAAATTCCCACTCTTAGTTAAGTTAAATCCTTTGATTTAAATTGATGGTGTTCTTGAATTTTGGGCAGCTGTGATAGGAAACACATGGAAGGGAGTGAAAAAGGGGCTCTTGACAAGGTGCCTTTAGCAACCTCCTGGTGACGGTGTCTGCCTCCTGATTGCCTAATCCTGTTATAACATGAAAAAGCACCAGCATAGCATGCAGAGGCTAACACTTAATTTTTTTAGGGGTCTTCCCATAGCAAAGAGTTCTGGGGTATGTGGCTTTTGACACTGGGAGATGTTGCTGGAGAGCCTGACCTTGTTCTTGCTCCTCAGTGGTATTAGTTAAAATATATCAGCATTTTCCTCACTCTCTGCTTCCCATCTCCCAACACCCAGTGGAAGAAAATAAATGACAACCAGCATGCTCTACTCACAGCAAAACAAATGGTATTTATTAGAGCCCTTCTGTGATCAGAGGACATCTGACTGTAACATAACTGGAGATTTTTTCTGCTAACTGGAAGCGCGATGCTCTGAGACAATTTCCAGGCAGTGTGTATTTTCAGCTAAGTTTTACTTACGTCAGTGTAGCGATCTGCAATATCACCGTTCGCAAAGAGTGAGGCAGCACTTGTTTTAGCTAGATTATTTTTTGCCTTAGGAATAACTTTTGATTAAGTTGTGACTCGGTTCCCACAGCTCCACGCGTTGAGCTGCTTTTCTTTTCAGAAGGGAGGGCATAAACCTCCTTGGCAGACACGTCGCTTGCCGCCTGCCCTTGTGGCAAGGAGCAGCTGGGGCAGTGGGGAGCCAGGCGCGTCGTTAGGGAGGGTTTGTTTTCCCTGCGCTAATCGCCTTCTCCTGTCATAATCTGGCACGGCGCGGCGCCCTGCGTGCGGGACGGAGGCAGATCCATGTACTGCTCTCCTATCTGAGCCAGCACATTTCGGGGGATAAATCTTTGCTGGACTTAATGTTCTCCCAGGGATTATGATATCCCTTAAGGCTTTCTGCTCTTCCTAGGGGTGGGGGACAACGGACCCAGAGGCAGGCAAAGAGCTAATTATGGCGGGGGGTGGTCTCTTCTAGCTGTTCCTCGACCACCAAGGTCAGAAATACTCCTTTGAAGAGAGGATGAGGAGGGGAATTCACAGATGCCGAGCTGACTTTCCCCCCCTAAATCTGTGGGTTTCTCTTTTCCCCCTTTTCCTCCAGGAGGGCAGGCTTGGGTAGGGCTGAGCCTGTGTCATCCCACTTATCCTCTCCGGGGCTGTGAGGATGGTGGTCTTTGCCCGAGGGGTACAGAGGGACGTCCCCTGCAGGACCCTGGTGCCCTCTCGCTGCTTGCTTCTGCCGAATGTCTGGTGGGATTTGCAAGAGCTGTCTTAGGAACTTGCGGATCATACCAAACATAGAGCATTGAAAACATTTGGGTGTCAGGAAAGATTTTTTTTTCTATGTCTAATTTGCTTAATGCCTTTTTTCCCCTTGCAATTTCCATAATTTAGGGAAAATATAACAATCTGGAATAAATAATACTCGGGTTTGTGTGGAAAAAGATGCATATCGGGACAAGATGGCTGGATAGATATTGTGGGAGGACTTTCCTTGTGGTTTAGTTCTTGTTTTTTCTGCCTCTCCAGAGCACCCTCACTACTTTTCTGTTTCCAAAATCTCATGGGAAAGAGGAAGAAATTCTGAGACCTCTTTGGGTTGGGAATTTCAAAGTTGCTTGAGATGGGCAGCACTGCAGCCTTACAGAGCTAGGCAGAAAATGACTGCGTGGAACCAACAGATCGCTCCTTCCCGAAGACCTCCTTGCCTAGACTCACAAATCCCTTCCACCAGAAATCCCTACACATACGCACACAATCGGCAACTTTAATTACCTGTAATTTTGGAGTCCCTGTGTCTGTTTTCTCGTCTACTTGCGATTGAATCTCATTGAGGACTTCAAAACAAACAAAATGTAAAACCGGGAGATGACGCAGGTTTTGAGTTACTTGGTGAGAAAGCACAGACGCTGGTCTGGACGGGCAGGCAAAATGCGTCGGATTATTCACAGCCTCCTGTTTCAGCAACAACTGAATGCGAAGGAAGAAGTTGGTTTTGGTTTTCTTAAAGAAATGATTTTTGGTGGAGGCCTTTGAGGGGTGTCACCCCAAGGGGATTTGCTCTACAGCGTTTTGAGCAAGGTGACTGGAAAATGAAGTCCAAAACAGTGAGCAGAGCCATGGAGAAGCTCCCTCTGGTCAGCTGGAGGCCGATAAGCTGGAGGTATTTTCATGGCTTCTTTTCAGTGGTATTAGATCTGCTGCTTTTCTCTACTGTGTGGCTACCAGACAACTTCATACGGTGAGGTTAGAATATTAACTATGTTAGTACAGCATAAAATAAAATGTAATTCTCCCAAGTGAGCATTAGCAGCGTTTATGCGTCTGCAGGTAGCATTTGTTTTTCTCCCATCGTGTGGTGGTTTCCCGCTTGTTAAAATAAACAACTGCTTTTGATTTGTAACCGTAACTTTACGGTTTAGGAGCCTGTATCTGAAAGAATGAATTAGCCGCTCGCTACAAAACACTGAGATATAAACAGACCAGTTTGTAACTTGGACTCAGCAGCCACCAGCTGCACCTCATCTTGATAATCTTTAGCTTTTTTTTTTTTTTTTTTAAGCTGGGGCTTTTAAGAGTTAAGTTACAGAACTCTCTTTTTATTTTTAAAGTGAGTGGATTCCTTGTTGCGTTGTTCAGGATGATAAATTGATACCACATGTTGCTTCCAGACAAAAAAGACTCTGTGCTGCAGTGGAAGCACTTGCAGCTGGTGTCTGAGTTAATGGACGGGCTCCACAAAGTAAACACAGCTTGGAAGAGGCCGAAACAGGCACAGGGAGGGGGAATTTTCTCCGTTTTAAAGGCTCAAGCATTTGCTGCAGTTGCCTGACCGGGGCTGAGTGTTGAAATAATGTGCAGTCCCAGCCTCCCGGAGAGACTCACTCCGTTGTTTGTATCCAGTCAGGTATATGGTGCCTTGGAGGTGTTCGAGTGTCCTCTCCGGGAGCTTACCACTTTGCAGCCTTACGAAAATATCAAGAGAGACACACGTAATTAGGACATGGTAGATGATATTTTTTTTTTTTTTGGTGAGCAAAATATGGCTAGTTCCCTTGAGGAGTATGAACTGAATAAAATGTGGTGCAGTGGATCAACATTTATAAAAGCTGAGAGCGTGGTCCCGAGTTTGGGGAGGGTGCTGTCACCCCTTGTGTTGCTGTCCCGGCTACTACTGCCGGGCACCTAGCACCCAGCTGCCCCCCTCCTCCTGATACCGTCCGCCTAAGACAGGGTAGGGTGGCTCTGCACCACCCTCTGCTCACACCACAACTGCCCTGCCTGGTGTGTTCCTCTGCCCTGGCTCTTCGTGTCTCCAGGGCTGGTCATTCTTCCCTGCGGGATCACGTCCCGGGGGGACCAGGACCCAGCTGGACCGTGCTCAGTGTTGTGTGGGATGCCCTTGATCTCATCTGCAGGAACTTGAGTCTTCTGGCTCTTCGCAGAGTGCACAGTGTTCTTCAAGTCCAGTATAAACAGTAACACTAATAAAGGGAGGAGCTCGTCCTCTTTCTCTTCTGCTCGGCTCTTGTACAGTCCATATGTTGGATCCATCGGCGGTATCGGAGCTCTTTCCAAGGTGTCTGTGGCCTGGCTAGCATCTGTCCCATCTACATATGGTCTCCAGGACAGATTGATGGAAGTTCCTTTATAGATCTTTTAAAGTTTCTCATTGCATTTTGGCATGGAAAAATGTGTTACGTTTCCATCACGGTGGCCTAGTCCATCTCCTGCGTAAATCAAAGTCAAATCCCCATTAATTTGCTCAGCAGCGGGTTCAAGTGGTAAACTGTATTTTCCCTGCTTCCCCACCTTCTTTGTGGTTTGTCACATGCCGTATATTACTAATGCCTGTGGTTGGGAGTAAAGATTGTCCCGTGGTATTTTCCTGTATTTTAAGCAGATTGGAACATTCTTTGACAGCTCAGAAACCAGGTAGAAAATATTTCCATCCAGATTGCAGCCTGGTGGCACAGCGCAACAGCCTTTACTGGTGTGAGCTGTCAACCCCAGTGACTCCTGTAGCAACACTTGCGTGTGAAAGGATAACAGGATCCAGCCCTCGTTTGATTTGGCAGAGCATCCAATACAAGGAGAAACCAAGACACTCAGATTCTGTTGCTGAAGAGGTTAGCGGGGAAGGTTGTGTGAAAGAAGTGGGTTTTAAGGGAGTGTTTGAACAGAGGGTGGAGATGGGGTACTCAGAAATAAATTGGCCCATAATTATCCTTAAGAAAACAATCTTCCTGCAGAGGAAAAGTAAAAAACCCAGAAGCCAGGAGCATAAGTGGCATATTGTTTAATGTAAAGGAAAACAAACTGCTTGGATTTTTTATAACCACCAATTTTCAACACAAAAGTATTATTTCATTCTTTTATTGTTTGTGAAATACCAACACTGAGCAAAAAGATATAGTAAGAAGAAGACTACACATGTGCGCACACGTGCAGGATCTCTCATCCTGAGAGATGCCTCAGTCTCACTATGTTTCCCATTAGGATTTTTCATTGGTTTAGGCCAAATAGTTTCGTAGTGTGGCCACCAGCAGCAGAAATAAACCATTTTACAGGAATACTGTAGGTTGAAAACTGTTAGCTGCTGGCACTTGGGCTGGGTGGTTTTATATCTGAAGCTATGTGGCGCACTGCGTATGCCACCTCAGGTGTTTCTTTTCTGCATTTTCTAAGATTTTTTTCATTAGCAAGTGTCTCAGTGCTGTGTATTCTTACAAATGCAGCATTTTTAGGTGTAGCCTGGCTTGGTAAGGTGATCTAGCTCTGTTCTCATCCTGCCACCGGCTCTTGGCAAGGAGATGTCCCCATGCAGATGTTCTCACAAGTGGTTGTCCATGAAAGGCACAGGGGATGAATGTGAGAGCTACCTGCATTGATGCAGTACAAGCTGCAATATCAGCAAGGGTTATTTTTTCACAAAAACACTGGTTCTCCAGCCAGTTGGGAGAAACCTGAGGAAGTAAGCAGTGGCGCCTAGTTACGAGAAGTTAGAAACAGACTGATGTTAGAAACGTTGCCAGACATAAAATATAGTTAAAATGTCATCAGTTAAATAATAAAAAGCTTTTTCCTTCCTTAGACTGATGAACTATTATGCTGCAACTCAATCCACCGTATTTTGATGGCACAATAGTCCGTTAGAAATGGACAAGTTTGTAGCTGAGGCACTGACCCAAACTTCCCTTGAGTGTGTCTGCGAAGTCTGGTCTGCTGTGCAAATTGTTTAAAACATAACAGTTGCTATTTTGAACTCCGGTCCATATGATTTCGCTTTTCATTAAGTGATAATCACAACCATGTCTGCTGTCTGCGTGCGAGAAGAACTTCAGGCGTGTTTTCCATTTCACAATCTGACAAAACCCACAACACTTCATGGGGGTGGGGGGGGAGAAGGAAGGCATTTTATACTGAAAAGAATTGTCTAAAAAAAGCTGGGGCTGTATTTCTTTATCCATCTATCGTGTCTCCAGTTCGCTTATGTCAAACACCCATTTATCCTATGGATGCAGAAGGTCGAGATGCTTGTGAATGATTTGTTGACCGATTCATTCTTTGACCATTTAAGTCTGGAGTTTCTTCGGTGCTTTGGAAGTGAAGGACATGCTGGATGGTTCAATTATTATGCTATGGTCCTGTTGGCTTTGTGTTTTTAAGTCATGCTGGTGGAACAAATGTGATTTCATAGAAATGTCTGGTAATTGCCAAAACTGAAGATTTAAAAACTTAAGATTTAAAGATTTAAACAGAAACAGGAACTCTTGCAGCATTTTAAATTTGAGCATCATTAACCGGGAGGAGGAGCACAACTGTTTTGTCAAAAGAATATGGGATAGGCCAAAAAAGTCTTTTGACTTGCATATGGAAAAAAAACCCCAAACAAACCTGGAGGCATCCTCACTAACAAATATTACTTGCTTGTGCTTTCTTTGAGCCATATTTTAAGCCCCAGAGCAGCAGCATGAGTGTAGTGGGATTTTCATCTCAGTTATTTTGGTTTGAATCTGGAGTCATTTCACTAGGGGTACCATGGGCTGGTTTTCTTGGCCTCTTTCTCATTCTGAGATGATTATCATCAGTTTGAGCCAATGTGATTTTTGGACAGTAGATGCTGCTGACTCGTGCGAGCGGGTGATACGCAAGAGCAGACAGTGTATGGGCTCCCCTGGAAGTACTGCATTGCATTTTGTAGCGTTCTCTGCAGCACAGGGTGTCCAACTGCACACCGCAGCTTCATACGGTTCCGTATCTAGCAGCTTACAGGGGCAGGGATATCGTCATGTGCTGTGCCACATCACGTTTTGAAGACTGTGAGGATACTATAGCAGGGGACAGCTGGCCAGCTACGGCAGTACAAGCGTAATTCTTGTGCCTCTGATCGAGAGAGAGAGTACAGCTTAGTCATGCACAGAGTGCCTGTGGGAGAGGAGCAACAGCGCTTGCCGTTTTCTCAAGAATTGTTATAACAAATACACACGTACCCATGAAGAATTAAAAAGTCATTTGCAGAGGCTGCAGTGAGCGTGGCTACCCCTCCAGCCCGATTTTTGCAGTGCCTTTGCAGTTTTTATTTCAAGGAACTGATGGCAGGATTGCTGATAGCGTAGAGGTTTGTCCCGAGTCAAACGTAAGAAATGTCTAGCTCCTT
>NW_010420282.1:76018-79583 GCF_000710305.1 Buceros rhinoceros silvestris
GGAGCTGTGTCACACTCCTTTCCTTAGGATGCAGCTGTTGGGGGTGTCGAGATGGGCACCAGGTAGTGCAGGCACGGGACTTACTTGGCAGAGCCTGCTGGCACGCTGCAGTCACACGCCAGCCCTCCCAAACCCACCACCTGAGAAACCCATAGCGAGGTCCAGGAAGACCAATGCTTTTATTCATGCTGCTGTTTTCGTGTGATGTTGGTTTAATGATTGAGATTTGGGCAGTGAAAGAAATGGGGTGCTGGTCTTGATGCTTTTGTTTTGTTCCTTTCCTGCAGAATTCGATCCGGCACAACTTGTCACTCCACAGCCGATTTGTCAGGGTGCAGAATGAAGGCACCGGGAAAAGCTCTTGGTGGATGATCAATCCAGATGGTGGGAAAGGCGGCAAGGCGCCCCGGAGACGTGCTGTGTCTATGGACAACAGCAACAAGTACACGAAGAGCAGAGGGCGGGCAGCTAAGAAAAAGGCAGCCCTGCAGACTGCCCCGGAGACGAGCGAGGACAGCCCTTCTCAGCTCTCCAAGTGGCCAGGGAGTCCCACCTCCCGCAGCAGCGACGAGCTGGACGCGTGGACAGATTTCCGCTCCCGCACAAATTCAAATGCCAGTACTATCAGTGGCCGCTTGTCGCCAATTTTGGCAAGCACCGAACTAGATGATGTTCAAGATGACGATGCTCCGCTTTCTCCCATGCTGTACAGTAGTCCATCGAGCTTGTCCCCATCGGTAAACAAACCATGTACTGTGGAGTTGCCTAGGTTGACCGATATGGCTGGGACAATGAATTTGAATGACGGACTGACGGATAACCTCATGGATGATCTCTTGGACAATATAACACTCCCTCCCTCCCAGCAGTCACCCACAGGAGGCATAATGCAGAGAAGCTCCAGTTTTCCTTATGGTTCCAAAGGTTCAGGGCTGGGCTCCCCATCGAGTAGTTTCAACAACGCTGTGTTCGGGCCGTCGTCCCTGAATTCCCTCCGCCAGTCGCCCATGCAGACCATTCAGGAGAACAAGCAGGCCACCTTCTCTTCCATTTCTCATTACAACAACCAGACGCTGCAGGATCTCCTCGCCTCTGATGCACTTAGTCACAGCGATGTCATGATGACACAGTCTGACCCACTCATGTCACAGGCCAGCACAGCCGTGTCCGCCCAGAATTCCCGCAGGAATATAATGCTCCGCAATGACCCCATGATGTCATTTGCTGCTCCATCCAGCCAGGGTGGTCTGGTCAGTCAGAGCCTGCCCCATCACCAGCACCAGTCCCACAACTCCTCTCTTAGCGGCAGCCGTGCCTTGTCCAATTCCATCAGTAACATAGGCTTGAGTGACTCGAACAGCTTGGGATCCACCAAACATCAGCAGTCACCCGTCAATCAGTCTATGCAAACACTTTCTGACCCGCTCTCAGGCTCCTCTTTGTACTCCTCTAGTGTGAACCTCCCGGTCATGGGACACGAGAAATTCCCGAGTGACTTGGACCTGGATATTTTCAATGGGAGCCTGGAGTGTGACATGGAGTCCATTATCCGCAGTGAACTCATGGATGCAGATGGGCTGGATTTTAACTTTGATTCCCTCATCTCAGCTCAGAACGTTGTCAGTCTGAATGTGGGGAACTTCACTGGTGCTAAACAGGCTTCGTCACAGAGTTGGGTACCAGGCTGAAGGATCTTTGAGAACAGGGAAAATGGGCAAACAGGTCAGTGCCCCACAGATGTGGTAAAATAATTGGTTCCTTAGTTTTATTGGAGTTTGCACCAAACCCTTACTAGTTAGTGCACACTAATGATATTAATTTGGCTTGCGGTGGCTTGCTGTGTGTTGGTATGCAACAGGCACAACCAAGGAGCATTTGGAGGTGCGGAGGGAAACGAGGCTAAACTATAAAAGCTGTTCGGCTGCAACACTGTCAGCACACAGCTGATGCTTTGCGTCCTTCTTAATTTAGGCATGAGAAATGTTAATGACAAATCAGGCAAACCAAGGTGGAATATTTGTGGCTTTTAGGAATCACAGAGCTCCAGCTCCTCTTCTTTGAAGTCACAACAGATGGATTCTTCTCTGCAGCTCATGCCACGTGTAGCCACGCCGGGTTACGTGGGGATGGGCCCATGGGCTTTGCAGTCAGTGAAGCAGGGGAGGAGGAAGAGTGTCTTTGCAAGACCTCTGCACGTACTGAGCATCAGCTGTGCGGGACAAATCCGGGCTGACTTAGAGTGGTACTGCTGCTGTGGGGCAACAATGCTGGCGAATTTGTTTGTGTGTGTGTGTGTGGGGGGGTTTAAATCGTATTTCTTGGCAAAAAAGAAAATGTAGCAAGTGCAGGAATTATGTATTGAAATAGCAAAGGTGGGATCCTGGTCCTAGGAACATCCTGGGATTAATGATTTAAATACACAGAAATCGTTAGGGGTGGGTATATTTTTCTTCTGGGCTCCACCAAGAGAATATCTGTAGGTTTGGGTTCGGACATAGGTGCTTTTCAGATGTTAGCCCCTTCAGATTAATTTTTTTCCCCAATTGATGTGGTTTTTCCCCGTTGCTTCTTTTCCACAGCTGGGGGCGTTTGAACGTGTAAACATTGTTCCTGGTATCCTTTTGTGATTCTGTGGGCTCCTGCCCGTCCCCCAGCCTGCTCACACGTACACAGTCCCTGACTCACAGGGCACACAACGTGCCCTTTCTCCTTCCTTTGTTTATTACAGTAAGGGAGCAGATTTCAAAATATAGTAGCATAAAAGTGGGGTGTAGTAGGATAAAATTATTGAAAGTGTTCTGTTAACTTCAGAGTAGTGTATAGAGTATCCCAGTGGTGAGGTTAAACAAGACATTCGTTCAGTTTGCGGTTTAATTCCAACTTCCTTATTTTCTAGATGAAGGACGGAAAGGAGGAGTCAGTGTTTTTTGACTTGATGGTGCATAATTTGCCCCTTTCATCTTTAATGGAGTTTTCATTCTCTGTTTCACAGTTGGTTAGATGTTCAAGGGGAAGCTTTGTGGTAGGTGAGCGGCAGCGGTGAACCTCCTGAATGTCTTCCTGTGGTATGGAGTACCACAGGAGATGTGTGCTGTGATCTGCTGTCTGTGAGGAAGAGCAAGGAGTCGTCCCTTCAGTCGTTCTGCCAAGCTGCCTCGCTCTGCTGGAGCGGTTGGGTTGCACAGTCCTTTCTTTGTCCATGGGAGGGTTTCCTCTGGTTCTTTCACATCTCGCTCAAAGCAGGAGCGCTGCAGTGCGCCGGCCGCAGACGGGCTGGGGAGGTGGGCTGGAGAGGACACCATGTCCTGCTGACCCTGCCAAAGACGGCAGCTTGGCAAGGCCGGTGCCATAGCTGAATTCTGGTTTTCCTTCAGTTCCGGTGCTGGAGAATTTGAGAAGAGAAAGGGGAAAATAAAGAATTGTCTCATGAACCAGGAAGCAAAAATTTGCAGAAGGTCACGCTTGCTGACCAGCTCTCTCTTCCTCCAGGTGCAAGAGCTGTTTGGATTTAAAACCCCTTTTTGCATGAGGTTAAAAAAAAAAAAAAAAAGGCGGAAGAAACTTA
>NW_010420282.1:79651-80094 GCF_000710305.1 Buceros rhinoceros silvestris
TGTTTCATGAGGTTAAAAAAAAAAAAAAAAAGGCTGTAGGAACTTAATCACTGTGAAACATCCAGCA
Organism: Buceros rhinoceros silvestris; assembly: GCF_000710305.1. Classification (NCBI taxonomy): domain Eukaryota; kingdom Metazoa; phylum Chordata; class Aves; order Bucerotiformes; family Bucerotidae; genus Buceros; species Buceros rhinoceros. The sequence goes on from NW_010420282.1 coordinate 79,719, forward strand.
GTACAATGTGACAAATGGGGCCTAAAAAATAGAAGTTACCAACAGCTTTGCTTAACACCGACAAATAGGGAGCCTCCTGCTTTCGTAGCTTCATTTGCTCTTCTACGTAGAAGCTGCCCGTTGGGAGACGTGCCCAGGCAGCCCGCAGGAGACACACCAAGCCACCTCCGCTCCAACGCTCGCCGCTGCCTCTTCACCAGCCTGTGCCGTTCACAGAAAGCGTGGCCACCGTGATCTTTTTCAGGCTGCTCCCTCCGAATAAAGGAGCTGACACATCTGTGTGAGCGGAGCCTCATTGCAGCGGACAGATTTATTAACAAGACAGCTCTCCTCAGCGGATTACTGTCCAGTCATCTGTGGAAGCCTCTTTCCCCCG
>NW_010420282.1:80211-90500 GCF_000710305.1 Buceros rhinoceros silvestris
CTCTGACGAGCGGGCTGGCTACTGCGGGGTGTCTCCGGTATCAGGTGCAAGCGCAGATGATTTCTGCTGAGCTGGTTCATCGTGCAGCTCTCCTCGTCTGCTAAGCAGCGCTGTTCGAGAGTTTGCCTCCCTAGGAGCAGCTCGTATTTCGATAGGGACACCTCATGTGACATCAGATGTAACTGTTCTGAGCTGCGTTCTCGGTTACTTCTCCAGCAGGGACCCCCAGACTAAAACCTTCACCCTGCAGTCTTCATTATCCCAACAGCGCATCTCTACAGCCTTGAGGACCGGGGAATGCTTTCAGCAGAGCAGCCTGGCGCTTGCACACGGGAAGTCTGTTTTGTGAGGGCAGCCGGTGTGTTTCGCAGGCAGGCAGAAGCAGTTACAGTGCGTTACTGGCATACCTGGACATAGCGAGTGCTGTTGTGTGTCCTGTGAAAAACAGGAGAGAGGTCGGAGTCAGTTTTCAGGAGGAAAAGGAAGAAGCCAAATATGTAGGCATTTAGTTTATACGTACTCTAGGTATGGAGGGGGGTTTACTTTGGAAGAAAATCGACTGAACTTCTTCATAGGGGAAGTGAAAACCCCGTGCAGAAGCCACCGTTGCGGGTTTAGTGGCTGGGCACATTTGCTGCACGTGAGCCTGAGCTGGTCCCTGGAGAGCGCCGTGCCCGGTCCCACCTCACTGTCCCTGTGCCCATGAGGCTGGCCCTGCCCAGCCTTTCAGAGGGCCCTCAGAGAGGCCTGTGAATGAATTTGGGGTTGTTTTGGCTTTTTTTTCTCTTACAAGGAGGAAAGGTGAAAATCAATATGCTTTTTTCATGCTTTATTCACTCAGCTCTAATTTTCGCCTCTTAAGCTGGCTGGGGCCTCTATTCCTCTATCTCTGCCTGATTCCCGAGAGCACTGGATATGCTCTTCACGCACTCAGATAATCATCACCTTGTTTTTCAGCTTATCAATAAAGACATCGCTATTCCCTTGCCTGTCTCTAGAATAATACCCTTTATTTTGAAATTAATGGATCCTCTCTCAGCCTGGGGTTCTCATAGCTCGGTGCTTTGCTCCGTCGTCCTTCTCAGGTCGCAAGTCGCAAGGGACTTGACATTCGCCAAAGAGTAGTCCCAACCAGACTGGCAGGGCAGACTATTCAAGATATTTACATGTCCTCCGACATCAAAAGCTGTCCAAGAAGTTGTTTTTACCTCGATTGTTTCAGTGATCCAGTTCACAACGGCTCTGCACAGGCAGCGATGGTGGCCGGGCTTGGGCAGGGGATGGAGGACAGCTCAGCGCATGCAGGGCAGGAACTCCATCTGAAAAACTCAACTAGCTGTATCTTCGAGGCGAGATTTCAGCGTGCCGTTTAGCAGGATGCCTCTGGGCTCCGTAATGGAATTGTGCTGGAGTCACATTGACTTGTTCAAAAGTAAAAGATTCCATAGATCAGTTAGGGTCACTCATTTTGCCTTGGCATCACCAAGGTCCCACATCACCTAACTGTAGCAGTAGAGTGCACAAGCTACTAACAGCAACGTCATTTAATGTTCTCACAGGTTGATGATTAACATCTCTGATAAAGCAACATCCTAGGAAACGTAATGGAAAGCCCGTTGGTATTTCATTCGCCCCATCAGTCTGGACTACTTGCCAGTATGTTAATTGGTGATCAGCCTGTTTCTGGGTGAAATTCATACCAGAGAGTTGGTATGAGGACACGCATAGGTTTGAGGGTGACTTATTATTCACTAAAACACCATCTTAAAAGTTGAAGTAGATAGTGAAGAGATCATCATTTGGATAGCGTTTCGAATTTCAGACCTCTGGACAATATGTCATGAGGAAGATGATCTTTGTTCTTTACCAAAAACCTTATTTTCTGCTCATCAAAGCTGAAATGCAGAAACAAGAACCAGTGGACCTTTTGCTTGAGGACACTGCCTGCATCTGCACCATAGCTGTTCTTCCTCCTCTCTTGTTTTCAAGAACGAGGTCTTAGGGGTAGGGCTGGCAGGTTTCTTACATGGAGACAAGGTGGGGCTGGCTGCCTTTAAAAAAACCTCAAGGAAATCCAGGAGCAGCAAATTCTTCTGCTCCGTTTCTAACAGGTTAGTGGTTAAGGCGGTGGCGCGCTTCTACCATTTCAGTGTTGTTTCAGCCAGCTCAAGTTTTGAAGGGTGGTTTTGTGACTAGCTAAACATCACGCACGCCACGTTTAGTCTTTGAACAAAAACACCGATGTAGAAAACGTGTTCTGCTGTGACCAGCGATCCCGTAACTCCAAGGAGGTCTCGCCCTGTGCAGGCTCCTCGCTCCCCAGATGTGCACCAGCGGCACGGGAGCAAACTCGGTGTTTGTGCCTGGTGGGGAGGAGAAGTGGGGAAAGCTGGGCAAAGCCCTCTGGGGGTGTCCCCCCGCTGTGGTCCCGCTGGCTGCAGTGCCCCTTGAAGCCCCTTGCAGGCAGGGGCCAGTCCTACACTTGCCGGGATGCCGTGGCTTTTGCTGCGTGGAGGCAGCGGGCGCTGACACAAACACGCCGAATCGCTCACTCCTGGGAGTAGGGCTTTTGGGGTTTGGTGGTTTTTTAATCTGGGTTTATGTTCAGGGGTTTTAGTAACCCAGGAAGAAGATCTGTAAAAGCCAGGATTGCCTCCACAGGCTTGTGTTGTGAGTGTACAGCAGCTGAAGCTGTGGTCTGGTCCTGTGGTTTGGGTGTTCTTCTGTTGGTGTTTTATATAGGTGTATTTTTTAGTACCTCATGCTTTGTCATGTGATTCAGCAGCAATAATTAGGCAGAAACTTGCTGTCCCTGCAGATGCCAAGATTACAGGATGACATACTCTCACCAGATGACAGCACAAACTGATATTTTTAGAACAGCCTGCATCAACTGGTCTCCCCAGTGCTTTCCTCCCTGGATCGGCAGCACGCAGGTTTTATTACGGAACGAGTCTTCACAAACCATCTTTTTCGTGTGAATGAGCTGTAATGCTTGTTTAGAGTGCCGATCAGTGCTGGTCCCCAGACGTCCTGTGGACTGAAAGCTGGGATGGTTACAGGTGGTTTTTCTTTCTTCTTTTGAGCTAGACTTTCAAATACCTCCCCTAAAACCGTACTTGCCGGAAGAAGTGCGTAATCCTTTTTAGAAACATAGCGTCATGCGGCTGAGGAAAGGTCAAGATCTTTTTTCGTAGCAGTTCAGCACTCAGCCAAGGTGATGAAGTGACAGACGGAGAGGTTTAAGCCTTGTGCTGATGACAGCTGAAGAGCACAGGTATAGTGTAGGCAGCAGGAGAGCACATACTCAGTAGTGCCCTTTCTCTCCTGGCCTGGGGAGGGAGGATGGAGGCAGATATCCTCCTGGAATGCCACCCTGAGCTCCTGGCGCTGCTGGTGCAGAGTCTCCAGCAGCATGTTCCCATCAGGCCTGTCCCTGTTCGAGCCCCACACAGTGCATGGGGACACTGACCCCATTTAATCAGGTACCTGCGGCTGGGTGGTGGGAACACTCGGCTCTCGCTCAGTCTACGGGGGCTGTTTAATCAGCTTTTCCACTCAGATTACCATGCAGGGTGGCAGTTGTTGGAGTCTGACGGCGCGGACATCTGCTGAGCAGTAATCGGTCGGAGATGCAGCTCAGCTAACGGAGGCCGCTGTGTAGCTGCAGTTGTCTGCAGTTGTCTGCCGTTGCTCCACGATAAAAGCCACTTTTCCCCGGTGATGCCATGCAGAATGGCTTGCGTTTATGCACTTCTACAGCTGAGCTGAGTATCTTGCCCATTGCTTTTCCCTTATATCGCCTGCTTCTCCTCACTTTCAGAGGTAATTTGTTTCATGCAAAGGTAGAGAAGATCTGGTTTTGAGGGAGGACCTTTCCTCTCTTGCCTTTTCTGCCGCTTGTAAGTCATGGTAGAGGATGTCCTGCTTTGTACCAACATGGTGGAAATCCTTTTGTGTGACCCGTGTGGGCATTATTGGCCTGTCATTTTCAGCTTAGTGTGGAGGAGAATGAGAAGACTCCATAGCAGAGAGGATGTTTTTAAAACAGGCTTGGTACACGGCAGAGAAAAAGAAACTCTTTATGAGGACACTCAGAATATAGAGTACATAGCACATTTCCTTAGCACTATAAACCTGTAATTCAGGATGTTTCCAGCCATGCAGGTACCTTTTACTCTAAAAAGTGGCTCTTATTTTGTTGTTCAGATTCAAAAGTGCAAGCAAAATCCTTCCCTGGTCTTGCACGGGTTCAGTGGTTATCCATCCTTTTCTGATCCACAGTAGAGGTCTCCTTCCCAGTGCTCCTGACTGCCTAAAGAAAGCAGGGTTACTCCAGCTGATGTACTTTACACCTAATAGAAGATGGATTTCACAAGCACTTCGGGCCTTCTTCCTCTAGTCCAGCAGCATCCTGCCTACCAAGTCCTGTGCTGAACACCCAGGCTAATATTTCTCAACCAGTGGCAGGATTTCCACCCCACGCAGAGGCCCCTGATCAAAAGGCAGGGGATAAAATTCACCGCAAGGTTGTTGAGTAAGAAGCCTGGAGACCTTGTAGAGAGGTGATGTCCTGTATCTAACTCTTCTGCGTTAGCCAGGGCAGAGGATTGAACCCAGCCAGATGTGATGGTTCTCAACAGCAGTTGGGGATCAGAAGTGCTTGTGCTGGAAAGCTGGCATAACTGCACGCTGACATGTCTGTCGGTGTAAAAACAAGTGCATCAGCATATGGTCTTCCTGTATGGGCAACAACACAGTGACATATGTGGTGGAGTCTGCATGTGCCGGCTCCTCTTGCAAGCAAGCGCAGAATTTCCGGTGAATTTGGTTGTTCAGTATCAGGTCTTGCTACATGAGGAAAACCCTGCTCTACTTGTGCTTTTAAATGTGTGAGCAGACCAATTTTTCTCTGGATGTCTCCTTTTTACAGTAAGATGGGTAGATGAGTAGAATTGCCCACTTTTGGGGGTAAAAAGAACTGCCCAGAGGAGTGGTGGTCTCTGCCTTGCTAGAAGTATTCCGGTCTTGGCTTGACATGGCCCCGAATAAACTAACCTGAGGCCCTTCCTTCAACAGCAGGACGGACCAGATGATGCTGAGTCCCTTCCAGCCTGGACTTTTCTGTGATTCTGTAGACAAGTGGGATATGGAACAACATGCGTATCAGTAGTTGTGGCCCCTCATTACAGTTCTGGGCAAGCTTTTCATCCTAGGGAGCGGATACGGAGTGAGAAAGCGATCTCCTGACTTTAGTTACATTTACTTCCAAAATACTTGGTTGTCTGCTACGATTTGCAGTGTTTCATGGAGCAGAAGAGCAGCCATAGAAGGGAGAGAGACACTTCCGTGCCTGCGCAAGTACCAGCGCAGCAACTTTTTAGCTCCCATCAGTCTTAGTTCTGTGCCAGCGTTCTTCCTCTTTCCATCCCTCGGCCTCACTCTCTGCCCCCAGTTCTGAGCTGGGAAAGATCTATTTTTATGAGTAGAACTTAAAAAGTGAAGTTGCAACACGCCTGAAAGCTCAGGAAAGAAAGCTGATTAGATTGCCAGCTCTTCTTTTCTCCTTGGGCTTTCCACCCTGACCTCAGCGTTGTTCAGCACGGAGGCATCCTAGAGCAGCATACGCTAAGCCTGTAGGGTGACACTGTGACACCGTGACACCTGCCATGGCATCGGGATTCCTAATTTTTATTTTGCTCAAACCAAAAATCTCATGTTGACATTTTGTCATTTTAGGACAGTAGTTACCCTCCTTACTTGTTTCTAAACAAATACTGTGTGTTCTTCAGTCTTGAGCTGTGACACCTTGGGCAGAATATTAACTTGTAACCACGCATAACCAAGTCTTGCTTTTTGAGCCTACTCCCGTCCTGGAGTAGAAGCTGTACTGCTGGCGGCAATGACAAATCAAGGGGCAGAGGCACCAGAACAAACGCACATCTGTCGCTAAAGGACACAAGTTTCCTTCAAAATATTTGCAACCCAAGTCTCTGGACAGTAAAAGTAGTTATTGGGATCTCCTGACCTTGGGAAGTCGTTACGGGGTGGTACCCAGGGAAAACACTTGTTCTACAGACTGCTAAGTGGTGATGTTTTTCAAGGTGTGATCCACTCAACAAGCCTTCCAGCCAAACCAGGAAATCATCCTACCAAATCCTTGGCAGGCCGCCACACGGAGGAGCTGTGTGCTGGTAGTTTGGTGTCTCATACCGTAATTACGTAAAGGAGCACCCAACTTTTCTTTTTACAGAAAACTTTGTGTGCTGATTGTTACGTTAGCTTACTGATAAAGTTGCCACCAGTGCTTGTAATCTGTGCCTCACTCTGGGGACCATGGACATGTCACCTTTCTATTGCGAAGAAATTTCCAGTGCTGCATAATTGGCACTTTTAGGAGTCAAAGGGAGAAAGCAACAGGGGGGAGATGATCCTTCAGAGCTGCTCTGAGGGTGCAGGAGCTGGTGTGGGGCTTGAGAGGCAGCCATCCAGTTAAGCGGTGGAATGATGCGAGACAGAGGTGAGGAGGTGGTGTTGCTGGAGGGAAATCACAACCAACAGCTCGGCCACAGCATAAAGCAAGAGTAGCTTGTGTAACTGGTCAGTAGCAAGGCAGAGGATGGGAGGGCACACAAAAGGACGGAAGGAAGGGGCATCTCATCTCCCACATCACTGCTTGCAAGCTGAACAATTAGAAAATACAGAAACTCTTGCTTTTTGTTGTACATTCTTACAGAAATAGGGTAAACGGATTTAGCATCTAGGGTTCAAAATACCTGTGGGACGTGACAAACAGGAGTTTGTCCTCACTCCTCACTTAATGCTTTTTCTGTTTTAAAGTCTTTATTTTCACCAGCCACATGCATGTGTGCTTGCCTAAGCGATAGCTTGATACAATACTATGGAGTCTTCTCATGTCCGGCAGATGTATCTTGGCCCAGCCTTCTGTACCTAGGGAGTCAAAACAGCCGCAGTGGAATTGCCTGTACCTTCAGCGCGCGCGTGCGTGTGTGTGTGTGACAGAGCCCAGGTATCAATGCAGTTCTGAGGACCGCACTCCAAAAGAAAGCCTTCATTTTCTCCAGAAGAAAGTCTTAAGGAAAGGAAGAATAAGAAACTTTGGGAGGAAGTCTAAAATTCCTGCTTTGTTTCCACTCCCTGATTATTGAAAATGGGCTTTGGGTTTGGCCGAGGAGCTTTTCAAGGGGGAACTGAATTTTCCAGGGAGTGGCGTAGAAAATACAGGCAGATGATGTTTTCCAGTAGTGCCCTTTTTGGAAGTTCTCCTCAGCCCAAGAAATACGTGACCATGCCACACCTAGGAGGGGACTCTGCCCCTTTGCTGTGGCAAGTTAGCTTTGCTAACTTTGCAACTTAGCACAGTCTAGCCCTGCTAGATGTCACCTGTCTTGTATCCCTCCTCAACCGCTGTTCCATATATTTTTTTTCATCGCTCCCCTTGTTCATACTTCCGCTGCTCCCGTCTCCCCAGACAGGACCCAGTAGTAAAGGCCAGGTAAAAGAATAAAGTGGGGACTGGAGTACTTTACCTGCAAAGGTGTGTGTTGCCCTTAGAGGACACCGTCGTTGTGGCTCACCAGAGGAGAAAGCCCATCTGCCTCTGCAAACCCAGAGGACGACGAGCTTTTCCGTGGCTGTCAGGAAGGGGAGAAAACCTTGTGTTGGCTCAGGATGCCGATGGAGATCTTTGGGGGCAGTTGTGGTTGGCAGCTGTGGGGTTGGGAGCTGTGGCTGAGGATCACCGGTCAGTGGAGGTGTAACCGGAGTGCTTGCTTCCCTGCCTGTACAATGATCCTGGCTGTGAAGCAGCAGGTCTCTAACGCAGGGTTAACAGAGGCTTTTTGTGGCAAAACAGAAAGCAAGACTGTGTGGATCTATTACGGACTTGGGTGGGGTAATTTGAAGGCAGATAGGTTGATCTACTTCATTTCGATTTTTAATCCATTTGCAACGTCCGCGTAAACAGAGCTGTGAAAGTGGAGTGTGGTTTGGTTCTGCCACGAGCAAATTCCCCCTCATCTATGCGTCTGATCCTGAATGTCGGCGCTGTTTAAAGGACGGGTGTCCTCAGGAAAAAATACCAGCTAGTGCCACTTCCAGAAATGCTCATCATCATCATCTGTCCTCCAGTTTTTCTCTTGTCATTTTGTTTTGTAGTACAATATTATGAATACATTTTTAATTCAGACCTTAAGCCCTACTCTGGTACTTCATCAGGAGTTTCTGGGCTCGTTTACTTTTAAGTCAGCAAGAATTCTCACACATGCTGAAGTTAAGCCCGCGCTCAGCATGGCTGGCGGCTATGTGAGGGAGGGCCAGCTTGCCGGTCTGCAGCACGTGGACCCAAGCTTTGCCATCAGATGAGGCTGCACTTTGGGAAGCCACCCGTTTCCAGCCCCTCTGGTGCGGAGGCTTTAAGGAGAAGCAGAGGAAAGGGCACGCACTCGTTTGAGCTGCGTACCAGCCACTAGCCAGGTTTTACTGGGGGCTCCTGGGTATCTTTACTGGGGCCTGTCTGGGTATCTTCCGCTGACCTTGTTAGGGCCGTCAGGACACACTTACCAAATGGAGTGGTTGCCAGGCAGTCACATTAACGAACGGCTAGAGTTAATTTACCCTTTGAAAATGAAGAAATCAATATGTTGATCCAGTTGGAAATCCCTTTACTCACAAAACAGTCTACCCCAAACCCCTCCACATAATTAAGGCTAAAGCCAAATTTTGTTTGGGTGAAACGCGCAATCTGTCTGCTCCCTAAGCTGTGCTCAGTGAAGTTCTCCCCTAATGGCGCAGGGAGCAGCTGTCACGCTGTTGCTCTAATAACCATGAGACAAAATGATTAAATTTCCATCAATCATTGAGCATTATCAGAAGAGGTCATTTTAATAAAATGTTATCATAGGATCAGTGCCCGCGCCTTAGCAAGGAGAGGGGCAGTGATGGAGAGTCATCTCATGACAACCTTGGAGTGATGCCCCTCGCAGGAGATGCTGGTTCCACTTATTCCAGCTTTCCCCCTAAATCCACCGTTCTTCATGAGGGTACCTGATACCAGGGTGTTGTGAGAGTAAAGACTTTCCTGTAACCAACTCAGAGGGCTTTGTGTCCCCTTGTCCTTGCACTACAGAAAAAAAATCACCAATCATTCGCCTCGGGGAAAATCCTCAACAGGTTGTACGTGGGGTGGGGCACCAAGCTCTGGTTTCAGAAGCTGTTTCAGAGCCAGAAGGCACATGCCCAGCAACACGGATGGCCACCAAGTGGCCCTTCTGAAGGTGCAGAAGGACTTCATGGGAATGTTCAAATGCACAAACCCCTACTTGGTGCCCGCCTGTGTTTTTAAGCCATGGAGTACCTTGAAAAACCTGGTCCCTTGGCACCGTTGGTTGAAATGTTTATCTGTTTTCAGTGTTTTACCTACTTACTGTGCCCCTTCGTAGTCCTCTCCGTGCTGCATCCAAGGTGTCTTGGATGGACAAGACGGACCCTAACCCTATTTTTAAAGCTGGGTGGCCCCTGTCTGTTGATCTTGTGATGTGCAAGCAGGAAAATGGAGAGCTCCAAAGTCCAAACCAAAATTCATAGCTCCACGCTGCGTCTCTTGAGCAGTCTCCTTCGGCTGTCCCTCAAGGCTGGTGATCGTTGTAAAAGGCTGATGGAAGATTTTTTTTGGTGATGCTGAGATAGGTGATGGTGAAAAATGGAGAAAAGCTGGAGGATCCTTTTGTCCTTCACTTGGAAATACGCTTAACAAAAAGATGATGCACTGGGTTTCTGTAAATCAGACCTGGCCATTGGTTTTCACTGGAGAGGGGTTTTTCCTTTCCTGCTTGGCAGCAGCTAAGCCAGCAAAAGAGTGCACTCAAACCTTGTCAAGGGTCACGGTGCAACTTACTCCTTGCTCCAAGTTTGAGGCTTCTGGGTGCAAACGAATCAAAATTTTGTGTCGGTGAAGCTGTTGGGGGTTTGCTTGGTTGCCTTTTTTGCTGTGTTTTGCTTCTACGTGCAGCAGTCTCACTGTCTTCTTTTTCTTCTTCCTCTCCAGGCCCTCAAACTGACACGAGATGTAGAGAGAGAACCCTTTGCCAAATCTGCTGTCAGCAAGTGGACAGTGATACTGTTTACAGCTTACGACCTTTGTGAACCTGCATTATTTTCCTAATTAATCAGACTGTTAATAGGCCCCTTACTGGAGTGAAGATCCTCCTTTTTTCTTTTCTTTCTTCTTTCTGGGGGGGGGGGGTATTGGATTCATTTCGAATGATGCA
>NW_010420282.1:90523-91673 GCF_000710305.1 Buceros rhinoceros silvestris
GGGAAAACCCTCCTTTTTTCTTTTCTTTTTTTTTTTTGGGGGGGGGGGGGAATTGAACTCATTCTGAAGTATGCAAAATCTTCCTTTTCCGGGATGGTCAAGCACCTGCTGTGGAGACAATGTTCAACACCATCCTGTTGAGAACACACTGTGTAGCCTTTACAGTAGTTACTTGTCAATGAGTATGTGGTGTTTCAATATATTAATGGTTTATGGGATGTTTTAAGTTGGCTTTTCTTTTCGGAGGTTTTCCCCATCTGCCCGCCCTCCCTTTACAACCTCCAGTTTGATTTCTGTAGATTTTTGACCATTTTTGCTTTCTCCCTTTGGGGAACCTGAAGCACTGCACACATGCAAGGAAATAGTGGTGACCCAACACTGCTCAGACGTCGGGGGTTTTCTGAGCGCACAGCGTTCGTTACACCGATCAACCAGCTGACTGCCAGAGAGGGGATGTGTTTGTTTGCTGGGTTGGCTGGTTGGTTTCTTTCTTATTCTTCGCTTAAATTGAATGGCACACCCCTGTTTTCCATAAGCATCAAACCAGGGCTGACTGCAAAACAAGGGAAGCCGTCAGGCTCGCGAGGACGGACGGACAGCGGGTGTCGTTGCCCACACGTGCACTGAGGCAGGAGCCTGTTTGCTGCCCGCCGGAGCAGCCTCCCTCCTGCCTTATGTTAGCAAGGCTGCGCCTACTGCTGCAGCGAGCTGGTGAGGAGTTCTAAGCTGAGCTGCCAGGCGAGCCGAACGCAGCCACCTGTAAAGATGTGTCTGGAAAAGTGAAAATTGAGGGGAACACATCACTTCGCAGAAAAGCTGAGCTTAGAGGCTGGGCAGCAGCAGGTGACGTGGTAGCAGTGCTGGGAGTTGAGACACAGGTCCTTGCAGGGTGTGTTACTGCATCAGGGACCCTTTTGTTGTTGTTGTTTTGGACATATCCTTGATTTTTTTTTCCTTCTCATTATGTATAATCCGTTGTGGCAGAATAAGCAGGAGAGGGAATGGCAAGGTGACAGTATCGTGCAAACGGCTTTTCGTATAAGCATAGGTTGTAACAGGATAAATCACACTGAAAGACAAGGCAGTTTTATATGTTTTGCTTCTAAGATTTTTCTTTTGTAAAATGAATAATAATAATTATTAATAATAA
>NW_010420282.1:91927-98534 GCF_000710305.1 Buceros rhinoceros silvestris
AGCATTATGCATATAAATATATAAATATATTTTATTATGTACAGAAACGGATCATTATGCATGGATGTTAGGAAAACAACGAGCATTTTAACCCAAAGTCTCAGTGCATGAGTTCCCACCAACCCGTGTCCCATGCAATGTGGAGTGACTCCCTCTCGCCACTGCCACCGCACATGCACAGTCGTGCGCCCACGCACACGCAAACACACACACAAGCGTTCGTGGGCCCTCCCTCACTCCTTAGTGTCCGGGTCCCTGAGGTGATATTGGTGAAACAACAGCTCCTAGTGCGATGGAAGTTTTGTTTCTGTATCGTAGCCCCCGCGCTGTTCTCTCGTAAAGATGCACCTCTTGGTTTCTCCCTGCAGTTATTACCGTGTAGACTCTGTGCAGTTGTGGTTATCGTAGCCCTGTAGCATATCAACTCTTCCAAGCAGCCAAGGGTTTATCATTCACCTTCTAAAAAACCCCTTTCTTTTCTTTTTACACCAAGGTGGTCTATCTGTCAGCGTGGGGACTAGTTTATTACATTTATTGGAGTTGGCTGATGCTCATTGCCCATCTCCGTCAGCAGCCAGGTACCCAGGATGCTCGTGTGGCACAATGGCCACCTGGGCTACAAGTCACTTCGCCTATTGGAGTCCAGTTGCAGGCACCTTTTACCAAAACTGGTGGAGAGCTTTATCACCAGCCTCCTCTGAGCGTGTAGCATTAGCTCTCAGCTTCCCGGGACGCCCCAAAATGCAAGTGTACGCTGAAGGAATTCCCTCCAGTGCTCCTTTCCCGGAGGGTCCTCCACGGCTGCCACCCTGTGGCTGGACTTGTCCCCCTGCCCCGTGTTTTGGCCGCCAGCAGAGCTTGCATTTGGCCCCTGCATGGGTGAGCCTCTGGTGAGATCCAGGGTGTCTGCCTGCCTGCCCAAGACCAGCAAGGAGGTAGTTGACAGCACCAGTAAAGCCTGACTTGATGGTATGGCTGAGGTGACCAAAATCCATAATTTTACTTTTTTTTTTTTGGTACTGATGTCAAAGGCAAGGGAAGGCCCATTAGCTTAAACAAAATGGGAGCAACTTCTGCTCTGCTACAGCAGCCTAGCCCCCGTGACTTCCACAGAGCTAGCTCCTGCTGGCAGAAACGAGAGAGAAAACTCTCCTGGTCCGCTCTGTTCAGAAAATGGAGAAAAACCATTTGATTTAGAGTCAGCCCATCAGTGACAGTGGTTTGGCTTTTTTACATAAGGAAGCATTAGCAGCTGGAAGGCTTTACCTGCCTCCCAGCAATGTCAAGGAATGCTGGGACACCTCGAGACCCGGCTTTGGGACCCTGCTTTGGAGAACATCGCAGCACTCACTGAAGAGGGGTGGACTTGGCCAAGCTCTTTGGTTTGGTTTGGTTTGGTTTGGTTTGGTTTGGTTTCTTTTGCTCATTTTTGGGGCCAAAATTTTCAAACGAAAGTGCCTGGTGTCAGGCGCTGGACATGGGGGGCTCCAGCATGGTCTCAGGGGTGAGCTGGGCTGAAGGAGAGGTGCCAGGTCCCCCCAGGCCCAGGGGAAGGTGACCACCCTCTATGCCTGCTGAGGTGCCCAGCAGATGCCCTCCTTTCCAGAGGTGCTAAATACCTCTTGCTGAATTCAAAGGGCCACTCATTCAGCTCTCAAAACGCAGCCTTGAATGGCTAATTATGCAGTTATTATTTGAACACTTGGACTCAACAGAAGGTCTAAAAAGGTCTACATTTAGGTCTGCAGTTCACAAGTTTGGGGCTTGATTTAATGATTTTGTAAAAAAAAAAAAAATTTCTCTTGACAATATTTGGATAGTTGACCACTGCTTAACTCCAGAAATTTTTGTGCCACCGCTTCAAAAAGTTACCTTTTAGGGCATGTATTTCTCAAAAATGATGTCATTGCTTGGCAACCGGTGTCCTGTAAGTGTTTCTAGTACATGATATACCTTAGGAATTGCCAACAGTTGCGAAGGGGGACCAGATACATTTCGTTAGGATGGGTTGGGAAAAAATGGATTGTACATTTGGCTTCACATGTTTAACTTTTTTCTTTAAAAAAGTTGCATGATTGGAAAAAATATGTATACAGTATCTGTAAAACTGTTTTATCTGTTTTTGTTTCAAGCCATGTAAATTGGAAGAATATTAAATCCACAGCCTTATCGCGCATGGCCGTCTTTACATACCGAAGAGCTGAACAGTTTATATTTTTCATTTGAGCTATCTTGTACTTTCATTTGAAAGCAGACACTCTCATGTTGCAGTCTTACTGAGGATTTTATATTAAAAGAAAAAGAAAAAAAGATGCTGCCCTGGAGGAATAGACTACACAGAGGTTGGAAGGAAGTTTGTTTTGGAGCAAAACCTGCCCCTTTCCAAACGACGTAGAGACGCAGTGCTTACTCCACTTGGTGTTAGTAGATATTGCCTTGTGTATTCCATTTTAAATTGTAATCTAGTTTGTAAAAGAGATGGTGACGCATGTAAATAAAGCATAATGGATCTCTACATTGCAGATTTGCCTTCGCTCTGTTTTACTGTGTCGCGGGCAGACGTCTAAGTGCAGGGCCGGGAGCAGGGGCGCCTTCCGAGCAGTGGGTGTGGGGTTTGGGGATGGGCCCTGAGTCTGCTGGAGTCTGTGAACACAAACTTACGTGGGCCTCTGCACTTCAGCCCTTCAGCCAAGCCAGCGTAGCTTTGGTTGTCAAATAACCCCCAATGGGATCATTTACTGCTGCTAAAAATCAGGAAGTTCACTTGATGTTGGAGGCGGCGGCGTGGTCCCCCTGGGACGGCAGCTGCGCTCCGCAGCTGCAGCCCGGCTTGCCCGTGCTGGGAGACAACCAGACCAACTGCAGATGGGTCAAGAGAGGAGTTACGCCCATCGTGGGCTGGGCCATGGGTTTCAGAGTGTCTTTGAAAAACGCCTGGAGTACTTGAAACCGCCCGATCTGGGATTTGGGATGGGAGAACCAGCAGCCTGACTCAGCAGAACGTCACACCGAGGGCTCTGGCCGGGGCGCGGGGGGGAGCGCGAAAAACGCCTGGAGTACTTGAAACCGCCCGATCTGGGATTTGGGATGGGAGAACCAGCAGCCTGACTCAGCAGAACGTCACACCGAGGGCTCTGGCCGCGGCGCGGGAGAGTGCGCTCGGAAACTTGAGACACGTTGACAAAAAAGCTCTTCTCCCACCCTGGCGGGAAGCCACAGATGTGTGGGGGGTTTTACAAGGAGTTTTTCCAGAGCAAATGGTATTTTCAAGAAAGAGGAGCCTTTTCGTGCAGCAGGGAGGGGTTTTCTGTGCCTCTGGGGGGACACCCGCCGTGTCACCCATGCAGAGCCACAGGAGCATCATACTGACGTGCCGCGGTGTAAAGAGCGCGTGTTTCGCATGGCAAGAGCGATTCAGGCTTTGTCCTACGTAGAGCCAGCCTGAAATCCTACGAGATCCAGCCCGAAAACAGCCCTTGGCCAGGATGAAGTGTGCGTTAGCCTGTCAGAGCGAGAGCAGGCTTGTCCTGCAGCAATTCCAGCTTCTCCTCAGAAACGGAGCTGGTTTTCTCGGTTTTTTGGACGGCTCCTTCAGCAGCGTGCTGGCAGGGAAGGACTCGTGTCCTCCACCTCACTGGCATCGTCCCACTGGTATTTAGGACAAAGAATCCTCACGTGGCCTGGTGAGGTGCCGGGTGGAAGGGTCTCAGCTTTGACCTGGATTTCGGCAGGGGCAGCAGTGGCCGTGACGATGAGCTGATCAAATCCTGTGCGGGTTTTGTGCTGAACCTACTCAGTGGTGTTGTGCAATGCCTTGGCTGTGACCTTTGCTTCACCCGGCCTTGGAATAGATGGTTCTTATCGTTCAGAGTTCTTTCAAAATAAGTCCAAACACTTCAAACTTTTCCAAGTTGTCCCAGAAGACAAAAGGCTTTTCAAGCTGCTGCTGGGACTGGTGAGGCAACCGAGAGCTATTTTGGGAGCTCCCCACCACATATGCTGAGTTGCAAGTTTGACCAGACCGGGGAAAACAGTATTTTACAGCTCTTGTTTGGCTACTGCTGCCAAGGAAGCTAGAGGTGCTTTCAAGAAGATTGAGATAAGCAAACCTGGCAGGCTCCCTCTGTTTTCTGGAGGAGTCATCGTGACTGGTATCTCCCTGTTCAACAGGAGGACTTCTCGGGTGAAGCGGAGCCCAAGCCAGATGGAGCAGATACCGCTTGTTGGCGCACAGATCCGCCCTGCTGCCGGTGACTTCGGCAGTGTCTCATTGCTTCTGTTCGCCTGACCAGACCGCAGAGCCTTTTTCCCACTGGCTGTGCCTGTGGAATTTTTTTAAATGAAGATAATTTCATCATGTATACACAAAACATAGAAAATTCCACCAGGACAACAACAAAGAAAAAATTAAGCTTTTTTTTTTTTTTCTCCCCTGCTGTTTAGATCTTTAGAAAACTTCAGCATCATCTGTCAAAATTCAGAAACTCCAATTTGGATTTTTGATTTTTGCGCTTAAATTTTCTCTTCATACTAAAGACATCAGCAGCTTTGCATGTGCTACCACATTTACTTATTAGAACAAAGCGTCTTCTGCCTTCATTGTCTGACGCTTTGATGACATACCAAGGAACCGATTTAATCTAGAAAATGAGATAAAATGCTTCGATTCAGTAGGAAGAATTGGCCTAAATTGTTCTTCCCCTCCAGGAGGGTGAGGTCCAGCCTTTCCGAGCCCCTGCTGGGAATGACGAGCCTGATGTCTGGGCAGCCTCTCACGTCGCGTTTGTTGTTTCAGTAGAAAATTCGTACTTCACCAGCACTTTATTTGAAATCTCTGTTGGCTCCTCTGACTCAAGGCTCTCCAGGCTTGTACCCCATTAACTAGTTCATGGATAATGTCCTGGAGGAAAGTCAGTGCTTCGAAAGCGATTCATAGAAGATATAAAATAATAAACAGCCCCTTTCCTTTTACTCATTAAATGAAACCCATTGTCATTCACACTTCTCTGGAGAGCTGTATCTGTGATATCAAACTGCGTTTTCAACCCCGGTGTGCATCTGTTAAGCAAAATTTCTGGTGAGGCTGTCTCACTGACGCAGACGTTTGGGCTGTGCGCTGTCACTCAGCCTAGCAGACTCCCATGGAACAGCCACGATTTAAGTCACAACTCCACTGTGCCCGCTCGGTTCTAAGATTGTAGTGGCTTTCAGAGCTGGGACGTGGCAAAGTCTCTTCCTGGGGAGGCAGCTACCTTCAGGCACCTGCTCTGAAGCTTCTGCCTCCAGGACTACAGCTAGAAGATAGCACGGGGTAAGGTCAGGTGTGGATGTACAGGGGGTACATACACTCTGCAGTCGAGTTGTGTTTCCTCTGCGGTCTGGGTGAGCTGGGCTACCTTGTTGTCCCCAAACGGTCAGTGCTAACCAGCTTACCGCAGAGTAGGAGCAGCCACGTGGGAAGTTACCCCTGAGTAACACAAATACAAAGCCTTGCTTCCCTTGCTCTATCATCTCATCCGTAACTGGTGCTTCAGGGGGAGCCCACTTCACTGTTTGTCGCTAGCGGACATCGAGGTGACAAGCTGTTTGCAGAAAGTGCCCTGAATTGCTCGGTCTTGGGGGACTTGACTGAGAGTCTGTCGCTACATTTCCAGCCTCTTAAAGCTCCTGCCTGAGTATTTTTCCTTCCCCCCCGCCCCAATCTCATCACCTTGCCTAGCTAAAGCTTTGTTCCCTTCTTGAGAAAGGGCCTTAGGGACAATGACATGACGTTGCTGATAGCAGGAGCCTCTCGTGGTTTTGTTTCCCAGCACAAATTCATGTGTGAGGAGCGGGGAGGCCAGCTCCCTCCTCACCTATCTCGTGGACCGTGCATCCAAGCGGGCTCCTCTGTGTGCACCGAGAAGACACCAAGAGATGTGAGCATACAGGAATAGCAAATAAGGGAGCACATGAACAGGGCCAAATAAGATGCTCACCTTTAAATGATACGTTGCCAAGGGGGGCCCTGAACCACTCCTTCATGCCTGTCAATCATTCTTCAATCCATGTCCGAAGTCACTGGTGTTTCTCATCACTGTCAGCAACAGTATTTCTGACTTTTGATGCCCATGACTCTCTCTTGAAAATAAGTCTTTTTCTTTTTTTCCATTCTCTGAATTTTTTCCTTCTCTGTTTTTCTAAGCCTGGTGTTAAAACATTGGTGGGTTTGGTAGTGTCGGTTGTGGATATGATTATCTTCAGTGATGTTTCTAATACAAGCAGGAAGCGCAGGTAACACAGTTATCTGGCAAGAGCTCATTGCCGGTACAACCCACTCCATTCCAGCTATGCTGGCAAAAAACACTCTTCTGGGTTTTTTCTTGCTGCTTCAAGCTCTGTCTGAGTCTGAAGACACAGTTTGCTGGTCTAGCTGTGTCAGCTACCTCTTCCTAGCACAGACTAAACCTTCGCGTGGGATAGCAGCAGCGTTCAGCCAATGTGAAGAGATGGCTGTATTCAAAGCTCGGCTGAGGTCAGGAGATGCAGAGCTGAGAGTAAGGAAGAAATGGTTTGTGCACCTTTTAGAGGTGTGGCTGGCTCAGTGCTTTTTTTGGAAACCGGGCAT
>NW_010420282.1:98631-119310 GCF_000710305.1 Buceros rhinoceros silvestris
GTGAAGTAGCTTCGTGCAGCCTAGAACAGCCATGGACAGAACTGGCTGTGGAGCCTGCCCTCCATCAGGGCTGGCCCTCGTGACCTGTAATACTTCCCAGGGCTGTAATCCACAAAATGAAATTGAAAAACTTGGATTCTCACCATTTCAGTGACTCAAGAACCTGCTAACTTTTCCTCTTGAAGGAATTTGGACATTTTATGCTGATTAATTCATCCATGAGCTAACAAAAGCGTATCTGTTTCTTCCCCACTGTTAATTGACAGTTCTCTGTAGACGCATGTTCAGCATTTCAAGGCTAACTTTAAAGTCAAATTTATCATATGGGCAGATTGGATGAGCTCATGTTTGAGGAAAGACCATCTGAAGGTGACTTGTCTAACATATTTGTACACACACAGAGCCCACGCCTATTTCTTTTCGGTCCAGCCTTGTCTCAGACACCAACCGTGTGCCGAGAGTCTCAGGATGAAGATGAAGCTGTATGAGAAATGCTACAGGTGGGTTGAGATCGGCACCTGGAACATAAGATCGTAATAAGGGTCTGAGCAAAGGGAGTGTATTCCAAATGCATAGAACAAAATTTCATTCTTCTGGCCCCTCTTATCTGAAATCTTAATTATGCCAGAACTGCTGAAGACACTGTTACCCACCGTGTAAAGCCGTTTTTCCCAGATTTGGTGTATGCAAGCAGGGGTCTCTACCGCTCCAGAGAAAGCGTACAGACCCTTACATCCCACTGCACACCTCCATGTTCAGCACAGGCGCTGCGACAGCTGATAGCGGTGCCCGACACAAACCCTGGGGACCCTCGTACCACACACGTGGGGCATCTGCAAACGATGGCCGTGCACTCTGGGGACATGCTCAGAGCACAGCTCCGAGTGAAAGTACTGCACGTGCTCAGCTTCTTCACACAAAATTATGTAAGAGTCTCAAAAGTGCGATAAAACCGTAGGCACAGGTGGAAGGAAGCATGAACTGAGTAGGGAGGTGAGTAACTTCTCTCGATAAAAGTCAGTATCTGCAGCAGCGTCCCCTCCACCCGCTGCGGTAGAGCATTAGGGGATGCATATTCTCCTGCCGGGACATGATGACCATCTAGAAGACCCTTTCCCCTGGGGATTTCTCTGCTGTGTCCCAAAAGACTTTTGGGCTGAGTGTCAGTTTTCAGCATGTCTCTTCTCCTGGCAGAACCACAGATGGTGACCACAGAAGAGAAATTTGGATGTAGAAAGTGGTTTTCCACTCAGTAACTATCAGTTCTTGCATATGCATTTCCGAAGCAGGACCTGCACGCTATCTCCTCTCCTGCCTGTCCAGTTCTACCCCTGTGAGCCTAATCTCTCATGTCACACTTGTCCCCCTGGTCCCGCGCTGCCTCCCCCACTCAGCCTTGGCTGGATGCCCATGGCCGTGGGGCCCTGGAAACGTGAAAGCTGGCAGCAGCATCTGACTGCTGGTCAGGACAGCTGGAGGACACCTGGCCTACACCCTACGTGCAGAACAAGGAGTGCTACCATGTGCCACCACGAGGAACTGGGAGGGAAAATCAGCCGAGTGAATTTCAGCAGACAAGGCGGACAGCACTGTGTAAGGAAGGAGAGATCAGCTCTACGCATACACCGAGTGGGGAGTAAGCAGCAGCACTGGAAAAAAAATGTGCTGTGGGCAGTGATGAGCTAGAAACTGTCTGAGCTCCTGCTGCAGCGCTGTGGTGCTGGGGCAGTCTCAGATGCTGGAGCCAGCCTGAAGAACAGCTGCAAGAACGGGGACCTGTGCAAGCAGATTGATTTTACTTGTTAGAACAGGTAGAAAGGGGACACAAACTGCCCTTTACATACAAGATTACTAAAAAACACCCCTTCCTGCCCACTAAGGAGAGGACATCCCTGTGCGCCATCTGCGGCAAATTTAGGTTGTGTTCTCTTAGCTACGAGCCTAACACACACACTTCCTAGAGGTGTGGACTTCTCGTCATCAGGGATGTTTTGGGGAGCTAAATGTTTGCCTGGATTTTCCTTGGCCCTGCCTCAGAGCAGGAGGATGATCTCCTGAGGTCCCTTCTAACCTCATGCTCCTATGATTTATCTTAAAGAGTTAAAACAGCTCTAAAACCCAAACAGAGGCACAGAGGCTTCTGCCCTGTCCTACCTGAGGCACAGGTCTCTGTGTACAGTAGCAAATTGTTATCTTTTCTCCCCGTTTGAGTGTAACAGGTATTGAGTAATGCTGTCCTGGTGTGGTGACGCATGAGCCAGGGTGTGCCCCAGACCCTGGAGAGGTATTGATGTAGCACAACCGCTTGCTCAAGGTCTGGTGTTTGGTTTCCTTCTGCTCTCTAGTGTCTCCCCTTGCTCCTGGAGAAGCTGCCTGTTGTCCTGATTTGTTCTCCAGGCACATCTTGCTGCAAAACCTGTTCCTGGTGAGACTAGAAGCTCCGAGAAGATGCCCTGCCCTGTAGGTCTCCTCTTCTTGATGAAAACCAGGGCAGAAAGTGCTCCTCTTGGGACATCACATGCTCTAGCACCTGTTGACCCCTCTCGTGGATGGATGCCTGCAAATCTGTCGGAACAGAAGTATAAATACAGGTGTAAAGGCAGATGTTGCTGCCGCTGGTCAGGTTTGTGTCAGAGGTGGCCAGCTCCCTGTGCTGAGGACAAATGTGGCCTCCCAGCAGGGACAATGGGCTACACCAGAAGAAGAAGCAAGCAGCACTGACTGTGAGCATCAGGGCTGACATGAAGATGGAGATGCAGTTTTGGGCAAGCATTTGCTTGTCAGAAAACCCAGGTCCTGAAGAAAAATGCAGTCCGAAGCCATGTGGGGTGTCCCCGTCACTGCTGCCAGGCCACCAAGGCTGGTGTCTGGGACAGTGTCCCTCCGGCTCAGGAGGAGCCGCACAGCCCATGCTGGCAACCGTGGGCAAAGCTGAGGCACCCGAGCCAGCGCTTGCCGGGTTGAGCCAGAGGACAGCAGGGACGCTCGGAGCGGGATCAGCCGCCTCTCCTGCTGGCAATGAAGAGCAGTGGCTGTGTCCCTGCTGTGCGGTGGGGACAGCAGTAACCCCCCCGCAACAGGGTCCCGGCGTAGTCAGTCAGTAACTCGTACCAGACTTGGGCTCCCAGACAGAGAAAACAAACCGCTGCCTGTCCGGTGTTGACACTGGATGTTTATTTTACAGTTCATTTCACAATCCTTTTCTCTTCTCCCTCTGCTGCGAGTTGATTTATGGCGCTGCAGATCCTATCTGCCTGTCCTGCCCAGAGCGTGGACTTGGGGAAAAACCTGCCGAGGGTCTCTCCTGGTCGCTGCTGTTCTGTCTACAACTGCCCTTACCTATGAGTTACACTAGAGCAGGTTCTTCCAAACAAAACAAATGAAAAATTTATCTATTTATTTTAATTAAAATAAACTAGGCTCCTGCTCCCTTGTGCTTGTGCAGGTACTTTGAGAGGTGGGTGGCTCAGGGTCTCTGAAGAAAACTAGAGCAAACAAGCACGGTGCAAAGCCTGCCCTGAGCTTCCCTCTGGCTGGACTGGTGGGGCGTCGAGGACTCCTAGCACGCCACCGGGCTGCAGACCCTGCACTCCGTCTGCTGTGCCCCCCACCCCCTGATGACAAGGGACCGTTCCTGGCTGAGGGGAAAGTCCCTGGGCTGTTGGAATGGTCAGTGACCGCCGGTGGTGCCTGGTGTCTGCCCACCTTTCACCATAAGGGACTGTGAGGGGTTGCTGGGACTGACTGGCATTACTTGCTCCATGGTACATTTGAATTTTGATTTTCATGCTGCTCTGTCAGTGGCATTTGGGGAGGTGGTTTAGCTTCACCGGTTTCCACCTTTCCTCACGCCTTTCCTCCACAGCTGAACATGTGGAAAAGATGCCCAGCCTTTTACTGAGAAAATAAGAGACCTGATCTGCAGATCTGGTGGGAAATCCCTGGCTAAAACTTGGCCCACCTTGCTGGCTGCGTGCCTTGGAGGAGCAGAAGGATTCACCGCTTCCTTGTAGAGAGCGGGGTGCTCCCCGTGAATAATGACCCAACCGAAAAGCAGGAGGAAGTGTATATAAAAAACACAGAGGTGGGGTAATGACCCTGTTGTGCTCTATGTGCGTTGTGTAATCCGCGGGGTGTGTGTGGCTCCTGACGAGCCTGCTCCCCAGTCACGGCTAAATCACTCCTGCAAAACAACGATAAACCCCGGAGAAGCTGACTGGCTGTAGGGGTTTGTCCCTTTTCCCCAGGAAAATTATATTCACCGCAAGCAACTGTGTATTTTTGTGGACTGAAAGCTCGTGTGACAGACACGGCGCCTTGTATGCATCCAAGCCAAAAGTTTTGGAAGAAGTTTTCTTTGCCAGTGTTGTTTGTCACTGCTCGTTGCCCTGCCCAAGATGATGTGAGCGGATGGTAAGAAACAGAACAGTTTCACACAGAGGGCACTGAGAACCTCTGATCACTGAAGTAAGTGTCTCCCCACAAACGTGTTTAGCGATTTACACCTTTCAAATTGCAGTTGTACCAAGCTGGGCGGTGGTGGTGGTGTGTGTTTTTAATGTTAAGAAATTGCTTTCATGTTGAACCTGATGCAAACTGGAGTCTAGAAGCAGCATCAATTTGGCAATACCCTTTCTCGAGCTCTAACCCAATGGTCCAAATTTAGCCCCTTCCTGCGCTGGTAAGAGTTCTTAAAGGTAGTACAGTAATAGCTGCTTTTCTGTCCCTTCCTACAAAAACCATATGTACTTCTATTGAACCACGGAACGCTTCTTCCTCGTCTGTGGTAACGCTGCAGGCACTGGGTTTGGGGGTTTCTGACTGAAACTGCCCGTTTTCGGAAAGGCAGCGAGGCTGACACCGCTTGGCATCCTCATGTGGAGACATTCCTTACAGCTTGTAAGAAAGTTGAAGGCAAAACTGAAAAGCTGAGGGGTGGCAGCAGTAGTGAGGGCAAGGGTGCTTTCTGCAGCGTGAGCAGGAGGTGAATTTTGTAAGAGAGAAACCTTCTACCTGGGTAATTTTTCAAAACTAGCAACCATGCCTTGCAGTTTACGTCTTGCAACAGAAGTTGCATGTGGTGATTTTTGTCTCCCTACCTGTCCTGTCCTCCCTACCAGAGGGCCGTGAAGCCTCAGGGGGGAAAAGCCGCCCCATGGGGGCTCCTGCTGATACCTCCTTGCCTGCCTCTTGTCCCCCACAGGCCATGACTGATGGGGCTGCAGAAGGGTGGGTTCTAGACAGGGTGACCACAGGAATGGCAGCGAGATTTGCCTGGGCTGGAGTCCCCCAGGCGTGGAGCCATGGCTTGCTCCTGAGCTCAGCTGGGCAACCTGACATGACAGAGGGCACCTCAGCGTCACCAGGGACAGCCCAGACCGCAGAGGTGCGGTGGCATTGCAGAGATGCCAAAGGTGCCACAGCTTTGCAAAGGTGCTGTGGGTGCCCCCCAAACTGTCAATAACC
Organism: Buceros rhinoceros silvestris; assembly: GCF_000710305.1. Lineage (NCBI taxonomy): Eukaryota > Metazoa > Chordata > Aves > Bucerotiformes > Bucerotidae > Buceros > Buceros rhinoceros. The sequence goes on from NW_010420282.1 coordinate 104,098, forward strand.
TCTCACGCCTCGTGTAAACTCTGCCCAAGTGGCATTTTCAAAACACTTCCTCCTTGCAAGCCTGCCTTCATGTGGAGCAAAAGAGGAGAGGTCATTCCCCCGCCTCCTGCCAGCCTCACCTTCTCAGCCAAGCTCAAAATCCCAGGGGAAAACATTTCACCGGTGTTTTGCAATATCCTTCCGTTGTCTGTTTTTGCTGACCCTGTTTCTCACTCCGTGGGCTAAGGTCACGTAGAGGATCTCAAGGACGCCCCAGTCCCATCCTCCTTTGATCCTCAGGAGGGGACAAAGGGAGATACAAACAGTTTTGAGGACACTTGTTTACATTATTTGCAATCTCTTGGGAATCTTAAATGACGTACAGCAACCCATGAACTGAAAATAATGCGAGGAAAGCAGTTAGTAACGGAATTATCAGCATCCGCGAGGAGGACTGAAACATGGCAAACAACTCAGCTAAAAAGAATGGAGACATAGCTGCTGGGGTCTGGGTTTCTCCTGTTCATGAGTCAAATTTAGCGCCCAGGGAGGATGTCCAGCTCTCAGCTCCTGAACAGTTTGAATACTGAAGCCCCGCTCACTGCAGCAGGCTCTGTAGGTTTGGGTCTCTGTGGGTTTTTCCTACAAAAATTCTGGCAGTTCGTGAGGAGTGGTTTGCCAGCGCTCTGTTCCCCCGCACCTCCCAAGAACGCAGGACAGGATTAAGGCAAATCGGCAGCACCTCTGCGGAGCAGTTTGTACTTAGTAGTGCGATACGTGTAGTGTTTATACAGGCAAAGCTTCCCCTAAACGTACGTGCTAGACATAGGGCACGAGCACAGGGCTCTCCTCACCGCGTGTGACAGCATCAGGGCAGCTACCGACCGTGAGCCAGGGCAGGGCAGCTCCGTGCTGGATCAGCATCTCGGGGGTCTCTCATGGGGCGATCCGTGAGAGCTTGGACCACAGGCACGCAGACCGCAGGTAACCCAGCAAACTGGCGGCATACAGAGAGTTCCTGCTCGTTATTCAGCACCCAGGAATGGCCTCTGATATGGGGAAGGGACAGATCAGAGAGCTGGGGAGTGCTGCTTTGTCTTGTTGACCACAGGGCACTGCATTAATAGGGCTGCTGAACGTTGGTAAGGGCTGCTACAGAGAGAGAAGCCAACCAAGGCACGTATTTTTGTGTCACGTTTCAAGCCAGCTAAAGCACTGGGTGGAGGGGGGTGAGCAGGAGCACAAGTTAGGTTAAAAGATGTCCTTTATGATAAAGGACCCTACATGAACTCACTGTCCTGTAGTTTAAATGAGAAAGTGGGTTACATTAGTTCTGTTGAAGTGCTAACTGCATGAATTATGCTCACAGGCAGCAAAAGCACCAATTTCTATCACAATTCTGCCCATGCAGGCTTTTGGGCTTGGGGTGGGTTTTTTACGACCCGCCGTAGGACTGTACTCGAGGCTTTCCCAAATAATAGCACCAATTGTACGAAACGGCACGAGGACTCTGCATTACTGCTAACCTGGGGACAGAGATGCCCAACTTCCCTTCACTGAGGATGGTTTGATTAACCTTTTGTTGAGTCCACGAAAGGCTGTTGAACCAACTTGGACACCTTGTCTGTGTTTCAAAGGCCCAAGGTGGTTTTCTGACACAGTGTGTCCCCTTTCCCTCAGCATCCAGAAATCCTGCAATTACAGGCAGCTGTCAAGGCTGGCAGCTCTCTCTAACAGCCAGGACTTGCTGGGCGTGGACTGGAGAAGCTGAGTTGCGCTTGGACCAGAAGGAAAGCCCTTTCAGATGGTGCCACTCAACCCCCCCGGGGCTGGGACCTCCCCTCGTTTCCTGATGCACACACTCAGAGGCCAGCATTTGGCCATGGAGCAGGTGAAGCCCGTCATTCAGGTTGTGATCAGTGGCTCCTCTGCCGAGCAGAACTCTTACCCAGTTCCATGTCCTCTGCTGGCATCCCTGACCCCTCTGGTCATGCCTCCCCATGCAAACCAGGAAAGGGTAATGAAAATGAAATTCCTATGAAATGAATTCCTATGAAAATTCATAGGAATGGGGTGATCACAGAGATCCTCACGTCCTGCTCTGCTTGACCAAAGCCAGCCAATGGTTTCAAGAGCTTTTGCAGAGGGACTTGTACCTGTTTCTGTAGAAAACCAAGCTTGAACAAAAAGGCTGACCTGAGTGCCTTTGCGGAAGATGAAATTACTTCCCTTGTTCCCTGGAGCTCTTCAGAGGGGGTCTGGGGTTTCCCATGGCCTTTTCCAAGCCTTATCTGAAGTGCTTCCACGTGCTTGCAAGCTGGTGGTTTTCACCAAGAGGCTGTGGTAGCATTAGCACAAGCAACGTCTAAGTGAAGAACATACGAAGGGCATCATTGGAGGAAAGGGGAAAGGCATCATGTATGAGCTCTGGTCTTCTTGGTGAACCCTAGGGGCTTCCATTAGAGGACAGTGACTTGTTCCTAAAATTCTACAGTGATGGAGTGGCTCCATTTTGCCCCTGCTCCGATGTACCTGGATCTACTCAGGTATCCTGGTGGCAGCTTCACAGTGTCAGATTTGTCTCTGGAAGGGATCTGCTTCTGGCAGGGCGGGCAGCTCTGCCCCTTCAGCCTGCAGTTTAGGTAAACAGTGAATTTTTGCAACGCCGCAGCTTGTTTGTGGAGCGAGGGGGATATTTCCCCCTTGCAGAGATGCAGCACGAGGGCTGGCAGCTTTTGTCTTGGCTCACAGGGATGTTAATATCAACGTCTGTAAATTATTGCACCCTTTCCTAATATCAGCTGACTTTGGACTTGGGAGCCAGTGCTAGCCTTTACACTCCAGCATTTCACAAAGACTTTAAATGTTGGCAGTGAGAGCTGGGTATGAACTAATCTGGGCAGCAAGTCACAGCGTTGCTTCACTTAAGCTTTTCCACGTGTTGACTTCAGGACCAGAGTTTCTATGTGACTCCACTGTTTGTAAATGTGAGAGTTCATTTTTAACCCTGCACTTGTTGTGACTGAGCTTGAAAAATGAGTTCCTCTGACAGCCAGACTATTTTAGGTTTTGTTAAAGTGAACTTTTCCTTCCAGACAAGTGGAGTACTGGGCTGAGATTAAACTAGGAGATGCAGTCCTTCAGCTTGCAGCCACTTCTCTCCCTTGGCACGAGGCTGAGGTGACACAAGGTAGAGACCATTTCTTTCAGAAAAAAAGCAAGAAGTTCTTCCAAGAAGGCCTGAAGCACCCATAGCCCGAAAGCATTTTCAGGAATGTCATTCATGGTGCATGTTTCAGGGTGGACTATCAGCTGGATGTATCCCATACGGTTTTATCTGTGCAAAGTGCACGTCTCTTTCTATCGTCCTTCGCCCAGAACTGTGGTTTAATAGTGCAGCTGACGACACGGATTTAATTGCTGTGATGCCTATAAGAAACCATAGGCTCCTCTGAAGTCCTCTGAAACCGCGAAGTGTTTCACAACGTATGAAGAGGTAATTTGCATTGAGAATCAATATGCTAATTGTTGTGTCAACACCTACTGCTTTGGCACGTTTCTTGGCTTCTTGTCCCAGGGTATAGAGCCACTTGCGGTCCCAGTTTGTCTGCGAGACGTAAGATGTGCTTTGGCTCTGCGACAGCCGCAGAACTTGTTAGAAGAGATGCAAACCAAAGATGAAGAAGACCGGCACAGTTTGTACTGTCTTATCCAGTCTAGCTTCAGTCTGTCAGGAAACATCAATTAAATCAGATTAAGAAATTAGGGGTCTTTTGTCTAGCTGGTAAGTTAAATAAATCTTGATTAACATAAAATGATGGTTAAACAGATAAGGCAAAATCACTACCATACCAATCCATATGGTTTATATAACGTCAAGTGGCGTTGGAGTGCAAGTGTCAAATATGGGCCCAAAGATGTTCTCTCTCTTCATTTTATTTATTTCTAAGATGGTTGTGCCCTGAGTCAGGGCCCGGGAATAGCTGTGACAGGCACTGCGCTACCTCAGAACAAAAGGATGAACTTTGCCTCTTGGCTTCTTCTGCAGCCTCGATGGCTCTTTGGGACACCAGGGCGATGCACAGGGGAGGAGCATGAGAAACAGGCGGACGGTGCAGCTTTTAACACCGTGGCTCCCAGCGCCAAACGCTATAAACCCAGGACACACGCCACGTGTGACTGCAGGACAATTGGCTGCGGAATTCGTGCCGTTTCATACTCTGTGACGGAGCCGAGAGCCATCCAGGAGGTCAGCTGAAATGGTCCTGGGAGCTTGAAGAAAGCAACCAGAAAACACCGTTTGTCTCTGCTAGACCTGTTAGTTCTTAATTGCTCCGTGGGAACTAATGACTGAGCTGCATAGGAGGAATCATAATGCAAACCTGGATTATGCTTCCCGTCTTTTTGAAGTGCTTGCTTTAGGGGCAATGTGTACGGGCGAGGGATGGGGAAGGCCAGTGAAAGAGGAAAGGAGAATTTGTCTCTTCACTCACCCGCCGTGTCCCTGGATACATTGAAAAACAGTGCAGGCAAAAGGGATGAGTCCACAGCTGAGAGCTCCTTGCTTTCCAGGTGTTCACAGCACACACGAGCGCGGCTGGACCTCCTGCAGTTGCCCGAACAGCCACTGAAAACTTCCTGGCAGATCGCTTTGCCTCTTAGTGCCTCCCCCTCACTGGGGAGAAAGGCTGCTGGATTATCACTTTTGCAGCCAGCTGCTAACCCGGCAGCACACAACCAAGTCTGACACCCCGCTGGGCTCAGAGATGTTTACCAAATCCTGTTGCGCGTCCCCGCAGCAACAAAACGGCTCTTAACCCGCGCTGCGTATGTCCTCCCGGGGACACGTGTATCTGCTGCGGGTACCAGTCAGGGCTGGTGGTGGGGTGTGATGCTGGATCCCTCACACACCCTCTCCAGGTTTGCTCCCCACCTACAGCACGAGGAAAACAGATAAAGCCAGGAAGGGCTTATGATCTATTTATATTTAAAAATAATTTTCAGATATAATTTTTGTAAGTCTATGTAATCAAGAGCTAGGGAAAAAAAATATTTGTAAATGATGCTATTCCCCACCTCAGGCAACTGTCAAAGCCTTTTTTTTTTTTTTCACAAGTAGCTCTAGTTTTACTTTGTCAAGCCTGCCAAGAGCCTGATGACAAGCCTTTTCATTTGAACAAGCACAGTTTTGGGTGGGTTTTCTCCCAAAAGGTGAGAGACAACACACACACAGGATGAAGCTCATCCTTTTTTTTTTTTTTTAGTGTTTTGATTGGGATTTGGTTTAATGGCAGGTTTCTGGGCTACATTTTTTAGGTTCATGTTCTAACCCCTCACCTGATACTTTTTGCTTTATGTGTCTTGTTCTCAAATTGCTAACTACCATCAGGTAACTGAGAGTATCAGAGATTTCTTTCTTTAGCTGTAACTCAGCAGAGAAAGAACTCTAGGTGTTCTTGACAAGTCCCACTCAAGATTTTGCGGGGTACTCTCACTCGTTGACCTGCAGTAACTGACCTCACCGCCCCACAGCCCCCGGTGATCAGCCCTGCCAGCCGGACACCTCCAGCAGCCTCTCTCCCAGGTGAACACGAAGGCTCACAAGGCAGAGCCGCCTTCGGGCCCCGGCGGTGTCAACAGGTCTGCTCGGCTATGCCGAGTTCAGTCATGCATTTCAAGTTTCTTCCCGAACCGGGGTCTTAATTCCTGTGCCGTTTTACTGGAACAAAGAGGTCAGATTATTTATAGGTCGGTCGCCTTTGTGTGCGTGCAGCTAGCAATGCCTTCGGTGCTCCAGTTCCTGGGACTCTTTTTCCCTCCAGCTCTTAAGTCTGAGCTATTCTCTCCTAATGCAATAACAGTAATTACCCTCTCGCTGGCCACCGCGGCACTGTGCCTGCCTCACCTAGCGCACAGCGCGGGCTGGGCGCCAGGGAAAGCCCGTGTAATTTATAGCCCATCAGAGGAGGCAACCAGCCCCCATTTTCCTCTTTTGTAACGAGACGGACTTATCACCTCGACAGACGTTGCTGCGATGGGTGCGCTGGAAAGGCAGGAGGATAAAATTAGTGCCCAGGTGAGCTCTGGCCCCATCTCTGTTTGTGTTCTCTGTTATTTTGTCCAGGCGTGCAGTCAAGCAAAATCGCAACGACTCGATACAACCAGAAGACAGTATTTGACGTGTATTTTTTGCTGCCCAGTAGACCCATGACATTTCACAATGTAATTGTTGTCTCACGTGTGTCTGCTGGGCATGGAACGAGAGATGAGGCTCTGGCGCTGCTAAGGTTTCTCTGTTAGGGCCAGGATTCAGCACAGTGACAACCTCTCGCACGTTTGATTTGACTGCTGTCCTGTAACATCCCATAGGGCGTGCTGTATGGCACACAGACGGACTGCACGGCTTCCTCAGTCCTCGTGCATTTTCAGGGTGCATCCGTGGCTTCTTTGGGCTGAAATCTCAATCCAGTCCTCTGATACGTGGCTTGGTCTCAAAATGGCAAAAAAGGGGCTAAATGAGGAGAAAAAAAAATCCTGCTCACCCAGCTTCCCTTCTCAGGCACCAAAGAATTGCTGACGCCGCCCAAAATATTTTTAAAAGTGTGACCAAATAGAAAGTAAGAATCTTGGGAGGAGAAATTATTTTTCTTTAACTGCTAAGCGACATATCCAGCAGGATTTGGAAGGCAGAGGTAATTGATACGGTTAGATGAAATGAAGAGCAGATCTTGGGTGGATCACTCCTGACACTGATCCCAGCCACATGCAGGCAGTACTTTGTACAGAGGGTGCAACACGTACCTGTCTGTACCGGAGAGATCAGTCAAGGAAAATCTTCTCAGACACCATTTGGGCTTGACCTCTGTCTGTCCTCCAGGTGGTGAGGAGCATTTTCTGCCATGCCTTAGAACACCTTGGGCTGACAGCCACACGCTTCCCAGCGTAAAAGTTTCTGGCAACATTTTGCTGAGAAGCTTTTGCACCTCTGTGGGTCTCACATGGCCTCTGAAACTCAGCAGGAGCAAAGCGGCGGGGTCAGAAATACACTCTGTCTTTGTCCTTCAGCTGCCGTTCATGTTTTTGGCTGTGTCAAAAACTCTTTTGCAAATTAATCATATCTTCATTCAGTGCTCTGGCAATCTGAGGAGTCTGCATTACTCGATGATGCTTCAAGCTAGCAATGGTAGGGCCTAATATTCTTGGATTTGACAACCAACAAACGTCTTCGTGAGTGAACTCGTACAAGGTGATGTCGTTTTGATGTGCAATTAAGTTACTAGGGATCTAGTCAGAGCGCAGAGCTTTGAACTGAGTCGCTCTCACTGTTTGAAGCAAGTGGGGGAATAAACACAAATACTCATGCAGCTGAGACTTAGTTTGCCAACGGGCAAAATGATGAAGTGGGACGATGCTCCTCTCAGCAAAGCTGGCTCGAGTGGCAAAGGTGGAGGCTCGAGCGCAGAGGCGCGGAGGTGCGGGATCCCACACCCTGCCTGCTCATTCCACAGGGCTGTGGCACTCCGTCCTCTGGTTAGTCCTGCTTGGGGAGCCTCAGGAAGGCTGTTGGGAAGACACAGTGTTCACAGAGGAAAGAGGAGCTGAGTATTTAGAGGGCAAGCAATGCCAGCGTAACTGTCAAAAGCAAACCTGAGCCAAAACTTGCAAAGTATTCCAGAAAAAAACGGGGAAAACTTCTTCAAATCTCAGAGTAAGAGAGGAAGAAAAGCAGAGTCAGGCTGCTGTGCAGTAAATGAGATTAAAGATAATCTAGGCATGGCCTAAAATCAAAAGAGTATTTTTTACCTCTGTTCTCGTTTAAGGAAGACAAATCCTAGGGGCAAAAGCAGGCTGGTTAATGGGAACAGGGATATGGAAATGGCATTGCCGCTGTGGGGAAGCAAAGCTCAAAGAGCAGGCTGTGTTCCTCTGGCGGGGCAGCTCATGCCTGTCCAGGAGATCCGGAAAGACCAACATGTGAGGTGGCACATCTAGTAGCAACTGTCTTTATACATCTGTGAAGTCAGCGAGGGACCCTGTGACTGCAGAATATCCATTACAATGCATTTTGTTGTGCAAGGTTAAAAAATAATCCAGCCAACCCTTGTCCTTGTACCTCTGACCTCACTGGTATGTGGGGCTTTGGAACATGCCTTGGAGGTTAATTAAAAATGCAAAGGCACATCAAAAATGGGATGAAATGCATCTAAAGGTACCTCCTGCCAGACTAACCCGATGGTTCACTTTGATAAAACAATTATTTTTCCAGACAGGTGATATCTGCCAGATTTCCTTTTTCTAGGCTACTTTAATGTATTTGCTTATGATGTCAAGTGTGAAACAACTGATGTTGCTGGAGACAAAACAGATTAGCAGAGCAATTGTGTCGTTGGTAAGAAGAGGAGACGGTGAGTGCTGAGAGTGGAGATCTGAGGCCAGGAGTTATCTGGGAGAGTGTTCTTCAAACAGGAGGTTTGGGACCAATTCTGTGTTAATGGTGGCATTAATGGCATGCTCCTGGCCCATGCAAGCATTGTGCTGATGAGGTGAGCTGCACTCAGCCGAGGTGCATGGCTGATGTGGAGGTGGTTTGGAGGTGAGTGGGACACCTCAGGAACAGCTGTAATAAAAGGAGAATGACGTTCAAGACAAAAAATCATGCAGGTGAAAAACAGTGTCAGAGGTGGCTTTTGCTGTTAACAGGGAGTGAATCAGTTGGGAAAACAACTGAGGAAAAAGAAAAATCAGTGTTAGATAGTCACAGAAGAGTTGCGTGCTGCCAGCTTGATCCTTATGTTGCATCCCTTTTCAGTTGAGGAAATACTAGCGCCAGCACACACAGCCCAGATCGACTCTCCATTCTTCCTGCAAGGGAGAACCGGGGACTGGGCACCCTCTCTCCCAGGAGGGGACGGGAATGTCCCGGAGCACATGCATGTGGTGATGGGGATGGAGTTTGATGGGGCAGGCACCCTCCTGCGGTCTGGGGTTCAAGGATGCAAATGCTGCCTGCATGGGGCTGCTCCAGCCTAAGGTCACCCCACACTGCTGCCAGCACACTCACACTTGTTTTCTTTGGATTAGGGGCGAAGCAACCCCCGGGGGCAAGTGGCATAAGCGGAGTAGGGTAGAGGAGGGAGGAATGGCCAGGCTGGACCAGCACAGTGCTGTCTCCCAGTGCTTTGGTACCAAACGCAGCCCCGGTGCAGTGTTTCCCCCTCTGTCCTGGGAGTTACCAGCCCTTCCACCAGCACCTCACATTGCAGCTAGGCTTAAGCTGTGCTGCAGTGTCAGAGGTCTAACTCCAACGACGGCGAGCCGTGAGGAGCAGCTGAAGATGTGCGCAGTCACATTTGTTTTAATATTTTCCCTGAAAGCTTGGAAAAGCGACTGAAAAATGAATAAGAGCAACTGCCTGTCCGCACGATTCACAGCCAGAGCGATAAACTACGTATCGTTCTGCCTAGTGATTAGCAGACGTTTCTCTGCCTGCATCGTGGAGAAGGGAATTCGCAGGATGAAACCTAACCAAACAGGTACGATCAGAGTCTGACCCTCTGGCCGTGCCTCAAGCCAGTCAGACATGGAGCAGCCCAGGTCTGGAAGGTGCATTGGTGCTGCTGTTGGGGACGCTGGTGCGGAGGGGCTGTTGCTGAGGGCTGTCAGATGAGGCCCAGCAAGTTGCTAAGAAATGGCTTCCAGCCCTGGTTTGTGTCTCAGATGCTCGGTCAACAAGGGAGGAAGAGGTGCTTGGGGCTGTGAAAGCGGGGCTGTGAAAGCGGGGCTGCAGGGCTGTGCCCTTCACGGAGGGACGGCATGGCTACACTTCTGAATATCTTCAGCTTCCCCAGGAGCTAATGCTGCCTCCATCGTGGACGCCTTTCTAAAGAGAGGGGTGAGAGGGAGAGGCAGGGTGGTAAAGAAGAGTAAGTAAAGAGGAGAGCTGGATACCCAGGCAAAACTGCAAAAATGAGAAGTGGAGGCTCTTAAAGCTTGACCCACACAGCATTAGCAGGTTTGGCAAAGCCACCAGGAGGGCTCCTGCTCCTCTCACGAGAGCAGCCGGAGCAGAGCAGGGCTCTCCCAGCAGGGAACCCTGGAAACCTGTTGATAAACAAGTTGGTGTTGAGAATGTAAGTCAAATAAAATTATTTAACCGATTATTGACACTCCATTCTGTTCAGCATGGGATGATGCTCCTTTGGGGGTTAGGTTTATGGGCCATACGGATTGTGAGAGCAAATCTAATTAGCAGAAGAAATCCAAATGGAACAATGACTGGTAACTGTTGTTCGTGATGCAGGCGTACTAGACCCGCTAAAACGAAATCTTGGGTTCCAGCAGCGCCGAAAGGCAGGTGAACATTTACAGATGTACATTAAAATGCTGCAAGTCCCGACCTCGCTCCTCTCAGGTGTGGTTGAGGTGAGCTCCCCCCTGTAAAAGAGCAGGGACTTGCCAAATGCTTCCTGGCAGCCACTGGTACGAACTGCTGCAAAGAATGAGTGACCTGCAGAGCTTTGGTGGGAGAGGCGATCTGGAACTTGTGTATGCCCAAAAGCTGTCCTCTGCTTTGCTTACACTAAGGCAAACCTCAGCTGCCTCCAACATGATTTGAAAAACAGGATCGTCTTTACTTTCAGAGTCTGTGGATTGTGCCTCTGTGCAGGTGCAGGGCCTCCAGCCTGAGCGTCAGACCATCCTGGGCTCCCCAGCTGCTGGCGCTGCTCCTGGCTCCACCATGGAAACGTGGGGCAGGCTGCCAGCCAAATATTTGGGATTAAATTTGGATTGTGAATTTTGCAATGCACACAGGCACACACACACAGTCTGTTTGGTTGCTTTTGCCATGGGAGGTGGGCACGCAGGGTGAGCTGTGCGTCTGGATTCATTGGAAAGATCTGGTCCAGAGCCTAAGCTTTGGTTAGCAGCCCCCAAACTCGAGTGCTGGCAACTGGCACTCTCAGGCTGGGGAAACTGCCGTGCTTAAACTGTCAGCAGAGCTGGGACAACTCATAGCAGTCGTGGATTCAGTCCAGCACGGAGCTTCAGCTCTCCCATGGGATGGCCCTGGTCCTGTGCCTTGTTTCTCTCTTTCTAGCCTCCAAAATGTTTTGGGCTGGTCTTCATTTCAAGACCTACCTATTCCTCCGTGGTTTTAGGGTGGGATGGGTTTGTAAGAGGTGAATGATATAGAAAAGTTGTTGGGAAAGGTTGTTCAAGCCGCATCATTTTGTTTTTCAGGGATTAAATGGAAGTTACCCTTTTTTTTTTTTTTGGCAATACTATAAATGTAAATGTGATGGGAAGCCTGGACAGTTGAAACCTTTTCTAGTTATTCATCCTTCCCAATGTGTGTGGGCAGGACAACCTGGTACAGGCAGAATTGCAGACTCTCACTTATACTACTCACTTTACACTTCCTGTGGCGTGAAGGATGAGGGTGATAACGGCCAAGGTGGGAAGAAAAGCAGGAGGAAGAATGTAAGGGTGACCATGGCATCGGCTGAGACCTCCATGCCTGCAGACCTCTCCGTCCTTGACCGGGATGTGCAAGCTGGCTGTTATACATCACTGCATCGATACAGCGTCGGAGCGCGGGAGATGAAGCTGGGCGCTCGGGTAAAACAAAGATTTATTTTTTTTCAGAAGAAGTTTCTATTAACAGTGGTAACACTTGAATAAAAACAAACAATAGGGCTGGCAAAATCCAATCCAGATACTTTTGTTTGAAATAGCATTTAAAAGTGGTCTGAGAATGCTGGTTTCTTATAAAAACCACCAAAATGTCAACAATAACTTCCAATGATTTTTTTTTTAATACATTTGTTGACATTTTAAAAAACATGGAGAAAAGAAACATTTATTCTGTGTAGTCCTCCTCTTCCTGGTGCCAGTTTGAGCCATTATCATGAGGCCATTGACCGGCACTCAGCTTTGCCAAGGGCATGTAGGTTAAAAATCGAAATACCGTGAAAGTACTCAGTATGCTTAATATATTTTAAGGACTTTTGTTTGAGGTTTTCCAATGACTGGTGTAGATGTTTTTTCATATATCCAATTTCATACCTAGAAATGTATTTTCCACAGTTAAGAATGTCATGATAACTTAATTTTTATCTGTTAAAAATAACGGTGAGATTTTACTTTTTCTATGCTTTTACTTCTGCAGGAGTGAAAGTGGTGAATTTTTTATTTCTCTTTGCTATTCGGATGTGTCAAGGAATTTCAAAGAAAAACAAAAATTTGCCATTGAAAACAAAATTGCTACATTGTCAGGCAACTCTTGTTTTAAACATCAGGAGCAAATTGTTTCTTTGCAAATTATTTGAATAAGAGAATGCATAAACCCCAAATCTCCATTTCTGGAGACGTTCAAAAGCCAGTTGAACGAGGTGATGAACAAATGAAGCTGGTCCGGCTCTGAACAGAGAGTTGTACTATATGAGCTCCAGAGGTCCCTTCCAACCACGATATTAAAATGATATTAAAATCAAAATTTCTTACTTCACTATTTTTAGTATATTCTTTCTAGTCTTATTTGAATCTAGAGTTCTTCCAGATTTGAATTTTTTCCTGATGAAAGCCTGGGTCAGACTTCATTTATCTCTTCATTATTATCCGCTGCAATAAATAAACCTGTTACCTTCAACCAGAAGGCTGGGTATGACAAAGAGACCCCTTGGTATCTCTTTAAAAGGAACGAAGAAATGCTCAGGAGGAATCTTCACAGGCCATTTTGCTAATTCATTTACAAATACTGTGTAAGAAGGCATAACGGAACCAGCAAGAGATCTCTGATCATATTATAACCGAGCTTTATTCTGTAACAATTTCAATGCACTAACAAAAACCTTATGTCTTTATTACCAAAACCCAGCGCACTGTATCTAACTTAAATTGCCTGGTGTTTTAAACGTGCTTTTAAAGAACAATCTCTGTAATACAAGTTTCTCACAGAAATGCCTCCAGTCGATGGAGCATTTAAGAATATGAAACGTGGCAGTATGGGTCGTGATGGGCTCCTGGTCTCGAGTGGACTCTTGCTTTTGCAGTACTTGGGGACCACGCCAGACACCACAGACAGTCTCTGGAGCAGCCAAGAAGGATGCGAGTCTGATTTGTTCTAGACTCTGTTAACTTACACAGGTGGAAACAGTCTGTTTTGTGAAGGCACAGAGGAATCTTCTGAGCCTGTTTCTCCCAGCGTGGCCGCTGAGGGTTTCCAGGAACTAGAACTACCCCGCCTGTGAGACTGTGACTCTAGTGACCCAGAGTGGCTGTCATTTAAATGGCATCATCATTTTTCCCTTGATGTACGCTCACTGCCAAGACGTTGTCCAATGTCAGTGTCGCTCCTTTTCGTGCACTTGACTTCTGCATTCATTTGCGTTCCTACGGGTTGATGCTTTGTCTTGTCATTGATACAGAGCTGGAGGAGGCAGCAGCAGGAGGTGAAAATGCAGCAGCTATCCAGCTGGGATGGGAGAAAATGTGCTCCCAGCCTGTAAACATGGAAGAGGAGATCTGCATCAGAGCAGGATGAGGTTTACAGCATCTACATTCCACCTCAGTCCTGACACCTAATGTTTGCTGTTGGACATTGGTTCCTTTCCTGAAAAACACTGGTTAAAAAAAACCTACAACATTTTTTACCCTCGTGTCCCTAATGCAATAAACCTTCTTAACTTTAAAGAACAAAGAATTCCCCCTACCTTCTTTAATATGTACAATTTACCTACTACCCCACCCTTCCAGTGCAGGTTGGTAATATTTAAAGGGCACTGAAATATGATAATAACAAGTATTATGCTTGCTGATGTATTACGAAATGTATCCCATTATTGACTTTATATCTGAAAGGCAGAAAAATTTCCACCTAGCAACGGAAAGGCTTTTAGGATTAAAAAAAAAAAAATACTTGGCAGGCAGTAGGCGTGTTAAACTATGCCAGGATGAACCCAATTGGAGGTTTCTAGAGACAACAGAAGCATAAATAAGTTGCCATCCGTGTTGCCTGTCACAGACCTGGAAGACAATTCAAAGCTCTGTAACCTGAAAGAGCAAAAGACGAGTGAAGGGCAGCCTGGTGGCAGCCCTGTGGTGCTGGCTGTGGAGATCTCTGGGAGGAACCATTCCCCTCTAAAGCTGCAGAGGGAAATGTGACAGCAGATGATCCCGCTCACCTGATGCCCACTGTGCCATGCTCCTGCTTGTGGTGTGCGCCACAAAGAAAATGCCTCACTTTCTTAGCTTAGAAAAACTGATCCGCTAGCAAAAATGCTCTATTAATTATGGAGTTGGTGAGAGAGATTATTGCCAAGGCATCTATCTTTTTTTTCCTCCTACAGAAGAGCATAGCTGGTGCAAGAGATCACACCACTGGAAAGCAGAGCAGGTAGAACACTTCAATTTCAGACACAAAACAAGCCACACAAAGGACAAGAACTTTTCCTGTTGATTGTTTATATAATTAACTACCAAGAAAATTTTTTCTATGATCGGCAGTGCTCAGATTCATCGTGAACAGAAATGTTCTTGATGTGCCAGGCAAAGGCTTTTTCCAAAATTCCATTCAATCCTTTTCCTTTGGGGAAGGAGCTCCTTTAGCAGAAGAGGATACGCAACCGGCAAGCCTCCTTGTGTAGCTCAGGAGAGGCACACGGAGGAGAAACAGGCAGCAACACTTCACTTCCCAGGTGTGCCCAAGCCCAGGACCAGGGTTTCAGAAGGCAGCCAAGGAACTTCCACAGGCTTCCGTGAAGATCAGAAATCTTCCCCTGAATCTCATAGCGCTACGTTCCCAGAAAGTCATCCCAAAATGAGATGGAGGAATTGTTTTTGTCCCAAGCCCAGGACCAGGGTTTCAGAAGGCAGCCAAGGAAGGCTTCCGTGAAGATCAGAAATCTTCCCCTGAATCTCATAGCGCTACGTTCCCAGAAAGTCATCCCAAAATGAGATGGAGGAATTGTTTTTGTCACCTGTGAAGCGATGCTGCTTTCATATCTGACCACAATGAGTAAAATGAGCAAAGTGAGTATAAATGAGTGTAATAAGTGTACATGACCCCTCGTCTGGCTTCTGGTGCTGGAGGGAGCTGGTGTATTTACAGGACAATCTTTCTGCTGCACACCAGAGACCACCAGAGGAAGGAGGCCTGAGAAAGGACAAGCTTCATCAGCCCCAGCCTTGCTGAAGAGGCAGGAGATACACCCACAGGAGTCGATGTTCCTGCCC
>NW_010420282.1:119456-125232 GCF_000710305.1 Buceros rhinoceros silvestris
ATGTCTCTGGCCATTTGTCGTGAGAAACAGATCGCATCCTCAGCTGGGACTCACCAACACCCTCCCCCGATGGGAGGAGATGTTTGCCTTATTTTATTAGCGGTGACAGTATTTGGGCCAAACCTTCAGGAAAGGCCCAAGCGCCCTTCAGTGCCCCAGGCGGCAGCAGGGTCACTCTGAGCTGAGAGTTGGGCAATATCGAAGAACAAAGAAACACCGTCCACGCCTCCTGCAGCCTGCTCCCCGAGAGCTCTCCAGCACAAGCGGCTCGGTGGTGCTCCCTTGGAGGGTGCCAACGAACAAAGCAGTGCTGGGCAGTGGAGAGAGGTCTGCTGCTCGCTATCTAACAAGATTTCAGAGGCTTTGCTTCTTATTCCTACCTACTAGAGGTGGGGCTGAGGCTGGTAAACCTCTGCCTGGAGTAAAACTCTTCCCACTCTTCCCACTCTTTTTGGGTTAAACAGAACCCACTTTAGTTTGGGGACAAGTTGTAAGCCGTAACCTGAGGATAGCTCAAACAGCCGAGCACTTCTCTTCTGTTCATCCCAGTCTTTGTGTTTCCTACCGTGAACGAGGTAGGGCAAACACAGTCAGACAAAACAAGGGCTGAAACCTGCCATCAGTGCTCGGCCCCATCACACAACCAGTGCCCGAGGCTGGAATTCGATCATGGGGGAGCTAATAATAACAGCGCACAGCAAAGAGCAGAGTACTTTGCTGCTGTTGCTGAAAGCATGAAAAATACCATCTTAATTTAGAGACTTATTATGGCATGTTACGGCAGGGCATGCCAATGAATGCAGAGCAAGCTAGAAGGGCTGTGCTATGGTATGTAATCTTACTGCAATCATAATAAAAGAAATTACCTCCAAAAACAGTTAAGAAAAAAAATAAAGGATGTTCTGCTGTTTATTCATCAATTTAACCAAAAAAGCTATGGCATCCACAATATACTCTCTCTTTAAAGTGGGCAAAAATAAACTAAAATTAATCAAGTTACTTTTCTGCCTCTGAAAGCCTGTGAAATGCCCCTGTGGCATTCAGAATATTCCACACAAATGCTTTATGTATTTCTCAGATTTTGTTTTTCATCATACTTAGTATGTCCATTTAATCGAATTTTATTCTTAAAAATAACAAAGCTCACAGCCAAAGAAACTCAAGCACTTCAAAAGCCTGGTGGCCCTCCGTGGCTTTCGTTTTCCTTGGATGTGAGATAAAGGCTAAAACCTTTAAGACACTGCAGCGAGCTCAGTACGACGCAGTTTAGCTTACACGTACCAGAGGCAGCAGCACGCGTGCAGAGCCCCCCCGCCTGCTCTGCTGCCTTCCTGGGCTGCTCCAGCTGGGAAAGCAGAGGTGCACCATGAACCTGGCGAGGCTCCCATGGCTGAAGGACGATTTCACCTTCAGATGGACTGAAATCCTTTGCTCCTCGATGTCCTTGGAATGGGAAGGGTAGAGAAACGTAGGCGTACCACGAGGTTGCTGTTGACTGACGTCCCTCAGGACCATCACTGGTACTCTGTCAGCACCAGAGCGCCCCAGCGCCAAGCTGGACTCAGGCTGCTCTTTGCTCCTTCACGGCATCTGCTGTGGCACCGTGGATAAAGGTCCGAGGTACAGGAGCACGCGGCACCGCCATCAGCACAGTCAGAGCTCCCCACATGTACCCTGGGACGTGACCTGCATTTCTTTTTAACAGGAGTTTATAATTACTATCAAGGAATTGAAGGAGGGTTTCTGGAGAAATCCTAAATTTGGCTGGAAAATGATCAGCCTTTTCTGTTTGTAGTTACTTGGTGGAGAGATTCTCAGGAGTTATAAACCAGTGAGGAAGGAGTGTTTGGGATTTCCAGCATTAAAGCTCCTAAGAAATCATTTGGCTGTCACTAACGTTATATAAATAGATGGTTCATGTTTATAGTCTACAAAATACATTTACAAGAAAAAGGCTGACTAATTCAGAGGTCAGCTTCTAATTCAAGGTTAGCGCTCAACAGTTTGTTGTTTTTTTTTTTTTCCCTGCCAAATAAAACCACTGAAGGCTAAATTAAAGCCATATGCTCCAACCTACCTTTATGGAGTTACAGATATAAAGAGGGTGGAAGCTGTTTTGCTATCAAATTTAATGCCACTGTCTAACGAGTGAAGAAAAACATCCCACAGAAGCTTTTGCACAAGGATGTGCTTTGACTGCCCGAACTAGAAAGTGTGAAGTGCTCAAGCATATGAAAGGCACCTTTCAGAGACCTGTCACTGTTCATGGACTAGTGGCTTGATTTCCCAGGAATACAATGAAATAAATAGCAATTTAATCAACAAATCACCCCCTTCATTAGGAAAAGCAATTTGCTACAGGAAAAAAAAGTGATCAGCATGATGACATCTGATCCTCTTTTAGATGTTTGCATGTCCCAGTCATGGTGAAAGTCACGGGTCTAGCTCCTTTAGAGCCATATGAGGTGGTACAACTGAAGACCAAATTTCTGAAAACTATCAGCTGCCAAAACTTGTAACAGCATTTTATTGTCTCTTCTAGATATCTGTCACTGCTTAAAAGTTATCTGGTCTTTAAAATTTCACTGAAAACTCGAATGAACACTAAACCTCACTCTTTTTTATTAGCTCCTCACCTGTAATAAAACTTGAAATTCACCCAGCAGCTTCTTGAAACATTTTGCCTGGAGAGAGTGGAAACGTTCATCCGAAAACTTGAGGTCAGTAATGCCACCCCACTTCTGCCAAACTAGAAGCAGGTTGCAATGCTTCCGTTCAGCCCCATGAGCAGCTCCCAAACGGTGTGAGGACTGAGGTCTGCCTGGTCCCATCTCTCCATCACTCTGTGTCTCAGAAATGTTTGGCCCAGGTCTGTGAATCTGTCTCAAGGATGATAAGAGCCCAGGAAGACGCAGAGCTCGTTGAGCAGTGGGACTGCACCATGCAGGCAAGTCGCTCCTATGCATCTCTCCAGAACAAACAAAGATCTCACCACCGCTATGAAGAAAAGTGCAAAGTATTCGCTCTCCCTGCACGATTTCTCAGATGGTGAACCTCAGCCATCTCTGCCGAAATCGTTCTTATTTCCCAAACCCTCCTCTTATTGCAGGCGTTACATCTGTATGGTGCCTCTGTCTAGGGCTGGAGGGACCCAGCAGAGAGTGGGAATAATCGGGGTGATTATAACCTACCACTGAGCCTATGTAACTTCCATCGATCGCGTTGCGTCTGTACCTGGATTCCGACCGCCACCATAGTGGTAGCACACCTTCCACGAGGCAAGATGTGCAGCCTGAAAAGAGAGAGCTTCAGGTTTTCAGATTAAGTGGAGAAATGGTTTTGAATGGATCAGCCAAAATAGCGATAATTGCCATGAGGCTTCATGTGCAGATAATGTTTCTCAATTGCTTATGGTGGATTGTCAGATAAAAGAGCAGACAAATTGAGCAGATTGTGAAAATAATCCTAGCATAGCTTCCAACAACAGAAGTTAAACTTTTTTTGTTGCTAAGAAATGTGAAAATACAGAACGCAGTGATATCAGCTGCTGCAGAACCAACAAAAGCTTAAAATATCGTTAGCTGCAATCATTCCCTGTACATCACCCGGTTAAAAGAATGGGCTAAGTAGCACTCACCAAGACTCGCCCTTAGATAAAAGGATACGTTTTGGCAGAAGAAGGTCTTCTCTATTGTACATCACGAAGCTCTTTGCAAACTGAGAAAACAGTTTTAAAAACTTCGCTGAAAAGAGCATGGTTTTCCCGCTGTTCACTAGAGACTCGAATCATATTAAAACATTCCAAAGGTATTTCATTATCCGAAAGGGGACTCATCTGTTGTTTGTCTGAGGGTTTCCAATATGACAATGAAGCAATGGTAGAAATTTTTGAAAAACACATCAAAAAACGACCCCCCAAAACCCCAAATTATTTGAAATTCGACACTACCCTTATTTGCAGATGCCAGTATTAACTTTGGGAGATGCTACTTTCTAAAAAATTAATGAAAACCAGGAGTGAATGATTGCCACTAGCTGACTTTTGAATTCGTATATATTGCATACATCCATAATAGATGATCATTTAATCTTGAGGGCTATGCACAGCTTTCAGTCATTGAGGGGGTTTAATCATCTCTCCAAAACCCAGAATTTCCAACCTTTGTCAAACTGTGGTTCATAGGAACAATAAGGCATGTCCTCACACGACAGCTTATCTCTAAACCCTCAAGTTGGAAGATCTGAAAATGTTTTCTAGCTAATAGAAGTTATTTTTGTCCAGCAGTTAAGAATTGCTCGATTGCAATTTTAAAATTCCTTAAGGATGAGAAAGACGGTGATGTTTTCAGTGTCTGAATACTCCTTATCTTCGTCTCACGCTGTGCTAAAAGTTTGACTGCTCTAATTTTAACGCTATCTAATCTTTTATGTGCTAAAGCATATGAAACATGCAATATTAGAAGTACGAATTACAAGAAGAGTTCATTTATTTGGTGTTATATACAACCTTTATCTAAAATGCATTATGTGGTTTAAAAAAAAAAATCATTTAGTAATATTCATTAAGTCTCAAACTTTTCCTTCAGAGAACAAAATTGCTTCATCCTGATTGAGCTATTTTATCTGGGGAAAAAAAGAGTGAAGTTCTTACAAACTCCATAAGCATCGCTGCATGTTTTGACACTTGACAGAGAATTGCATGTGAATCCTGCCTGTGAAGGATGTTCTTTACTGGGAGAACCATTCAAGTGAGTGTACAGGCCTCAGGAGTCTCACATGGGAAAACAGTCGCATACGCTTCCTGCAGAAATGAGAGTTTTTAAATCTCTCAAAAGGTGTGGAATGTGTTATATTAATTTCACTGTTGCATTTGAGGCATGTATGAATATTTTCTTTGTGTATGCATAGTTGGGAAGATTGCAGAAATCTATTAAAGGCAAACTCTGCTTAAGATAGAGCTTCCAATTTAAATTACAGATTTTAATTGTGCAAGTAAGTTTTATCAACTGATTTTTTTTCAGATGTGCTTAAATGTACTACTAAAATGATGCTTATCAGTTTATCAATAAACTGAAGCTTATCAGAGTGGAATGTTGCACTTGAGAGCAGAGCAAATTTCCACCTTGGAGAAAATCAGATGATACTTGAAAGGCAAAATAGTATTTCTCTGAAATGTTGCTTAAAATAATGTTCCTAATTTCTACCCGAAAAGGTGCCCAGGAATGATGCTTTCAGGACAGATGATTTGTTCTACGATGAAAACACAGTGTGAGACTGTGCCTGAACTTTTATTTTAGTCCTAGGACTTGGGGGTTTGTTTTTTGTTTTCAAGTGTCCCTAAATCTTTCTCCCTGGCTCTTCGCTGCCAGATTAATTATTTTCTGTGTAAGGGCCCTTCTTTCAAAGTCCTCCATTATTCCGTTTTGACCATACTGGGGAACTTATCCAAGTCAACAAAAAGGCAGCCTTTCTCACAGAGAGGCTGTTCATGAAGTGGATGGTTTCGTACATTACTGGGGGAGAATTGCCTTAACATCGCCTATTCACGCGGATGTGCCAGGTGCATCCACTCAGATGGCTCAAAACGCTGCCACCACCACATCCTCTGCTGCCAAGACCATTATGAACTCTGAGTGATGGAGCAAGAGGCAGGACTTAGATCTTCTCTGCCGGGAAGTGGAGGGAGTGAGTCTGATCTTTGTGCCTCAGAAAAAAAAAATCTGCTGTAGGGAACCTTTCAACTCTCTGTGGCTCTGCAACCGCGAGAGCTTCGGAA
>NW_010420282.1:125316-125816 GCF_000710305.1 Buceros rhinoceros silvestris
CGGAAGAGCACGGGGAGGAAAATAGCAGGAGTTTAGAGCAAGACTCTGCTCTGCATCACTGCCCCGAGATACTGTAAAGAGGGCAAAGGCAAACTGGGATATAAATAGAGAATGACATTTTCCTTGCATTGTCCACAATGAATACATTTGTACACAAACCAAATTGTTGGAACGAGACAACATGCATGCCTGATGTTGAAGAAAAGCCTGTTTGTGCTTAGTACATTGGAGACATTGTTCGAAAATAGTTCATCCTTTTGTAAATATTGCCTCGGCATTGGTGCCAGGGCCACCGCTGCTTTGCGCTATCGGCGCAGTAAGTATCAGTCATGCACATGCTGCTGGGGGAAATTTTAATACGGGCACCAGACGCAAAAGGAGAAAATCATCCTCCTCAGGACCGTCCCATTCATTTGTAGTTAATACTCGCTGCTTTCCTCTTCTTGTTGTTTCTTCCAAACTTACCTTGTCTTCTTGCCCCTAAAGGGTGTTTCATACCT
>NW_010420282.1:125958-139775 GCF_000710305.1 Buceros rhinoceros silvestris
AGGAAATAAAACTTGCCCCATCCCTCAGGTACTGCCAGTATGTGTAAAGAACGCAGACGTTCTTTTCGGATAAAACCCTGGTCGGTGGAAATGATTGCTTCTGCTTTTCATCTGTAGTGATACAGCTACAGCAGGACTCTGCTCCCTCTTCGTGCAAAGAGGCTGATGTCAGCTGAGCGGCGCCAAGTTGGAGATCTTGGCTCTTTGGTTTGTTTTCATGGAATGACATTTACATGGCAACATTTCTTTCTTTTTCTCCAGAAGTTGAGAATCCAGCAAAACAAATACTTGTTATCACATGCAAAGCAAAATCTATGAAATGAATAAAATATGTTCTGCCCCAGTGAAAGCCTCCTTGTATCCCTGAGCAGAAGGCAAATCTGATGAACAAGACAGTTTTGTAGTCATTCCGCTATCCAGCTTCTTTGGCATGAAATAGAAAAAAAAAATAGAGTTCATTAATATACCGAGATAATGGACCATGACTTGTCTTTAAGTATGCAGCTCCACTGTTATTAGTGAGAAAGAACGGGTGCAAATGAGACGGAATTTAACCGTCAAATGAAAAAAAAACAACGTTCCTCTGAAGCTGCATATCAAAACCCTTGCAGTCCCAACAAATGGCACAGCCTCCCTTGAGTCAATGGGAAAAAACGGGCTTTCTGGAGCACAGGAACTATGACCTACTTCAGATCCCTAGTTCAGACTGGGGTGACCTGGTACTGATTTTTCTCTCACAAATATAAGGGGAGTTCATTGAAAAAAAAATTAACCCATGTGTTGGGTTTGGCAATCAGGAATTGTGCAGATCTGCGGAAGTGCGAAGGATGGCAGAGTCACTCTGGTCCCTGGCTGTGCCAGCTGGGAGCTGGTTTCAGAAAAGTTCCTTGGAAATGGAAAGGTTTTAACTGAATAGTCTTTGAGTGACCGCCAGCAGATGAATCCTGATTCTAGGTGGCCTTGGTCTCTTCTTAAATCCCAGCTACCCATACCCAGTGAAGATGGTTTAACTCTAATACAAAATAGAATTTTAAATAATTTGAAACAAACAATACTGTAATTTTTCATATTTCTTTGTCATCCAAAAAGCAAAGTCAACACACTTACATGTGCATCATATTAAAATTGCATATATTTTATTTCATTTTGGAGATGTCATGCTGCCCTCATTTCCCTGCCTGATTAGGAACGGGCTTTTACTTCCTGAAAACCTCCCACTCCAGGAAGGAAACTAATATATCTGTAATCTGAGGATACTGTTCCCCATCAAGAACTACAGAACTTGCAGGATCCTCCAGCATTCTGTGCTAGTAGGCAAATACAGTTATCTGTATGATACAGACAAATAAATCATGGAAAGCGAGCTACTGACTTGCCCAAAAAGTAGGCAATGGAAGAGCTGAAAATTATACCTTTAAAAGCTGCTATGATGTTCAGACAGTTTTGAAAACATTTTTCTGCCCTGAAGAAGGAGTAGTTCAAGTTCAAACGAGATGCGGTAGGAGCTGTTGTACCAGGCTTAGGCAGCGTCTGAGGATAACGATGCCACACGTCCTGAAGGTTACTCTACTCTGCCACTCTCTGCTTTTATCTCT
The DNA here is from genome assembly GCF_000710305.1 of Buceros rhinoceros silvestris. Lineage (NCBI taxonomy): Eukaryota > Metazoa > Chordata > Aves > Bucerotiformes > Bucerotidae > Buceros > Buceros rhinoceros. The sequence goes on from NW_010420282.1 coordinate 127,554, forward strand.
AGGGCCATGCCCCAAGGTTAAAAAGCGGCACCCTTCAAATCAGGCCACCAGGTTTTGCAGTGGGCTGTGGGAGTTCCACTAAGCTCCCCGACAGAACAGGAACATCGCAAGCATTCTTCCTTCAGCATCACAGCCAGTGTGAAGTTAAGTCGTGTCACGCTCACCCACCTTCACCTGGGCAAAAGGGCCAGGCACTCGGTCTGCTCCTGGTTGGCAGGACAGGGCTCAGGGGTCCCGAGTCCTCCTCTGCTGACCTGCTGGGTGACAGTGGACAACTTCTCCCAGAGCCCTCTGGAAAGAAAAGGGCTGTGGCAGCGGGAGGCACCACAGTTTCGTAGGAGGTCCATATGCTTCAGTTTAACAACTGCTTTTGTGCATTTGACCTCTGCCTAGGTCGATGGCACAGATGATGCGCTCTTCTGGGTATCCGCTGCTCAGATGGACTCGTATGATCACCTTGATTGCAGCTGCTTAACTGATTCCTTATAATTTTTGCTATGCTGTTACATTAAAAAAAGGTTTCACATTCTGGTGTCTCCTAAAAAAAAAAAAAAAGAAATAATCTACAGGTCAAGGATGAATGTCCAAAGACTGTAGTAATTAATTAATAGAAAATTTACCTCCTATCTGATATTAATGATTTACTGGAAACTAGTCCACCATATGTGACTTCAGGCTTTCCTGATAAATACCTCAATTCAGTCAATTTTTATGTCTTCTAACTCAGGTCTGCCTTTCAGGAGCTATTTGGAGTTCGTGAAATAATAGATAATTGTCTGCAAAAATGCTGCACCTATTTTTTTTCCAGAAGCGATGCCATAACCCCCAAACTTAAACACACATATGCTTTCACACACATAGGAGTCAACGGTAATAAGTATAGAATTGAAAAAAAAAGGTAGACCATTATTACTCAAACCCTGCACAAGGTGATAAATTGATTTTTTTCCCCTAGATTGGTTATGTGGTTTTCTGAACTGAAATGCTGACTCCTCAAAGCAAACCACACTACCCAAACAGCTTTTGTTTGAGCTTTGAACACCTTGGGCTTTCATCTCAGTGTAGTTCTCCGTGTGTTTTCAAGTACTGGAATGGGACTGGGATTCCATCCATCCTTCAATAGTTCAAAAAGAATAAGAAAGTCTAGGGGCCAAAGGAAAGCCAAATGCTTTTGTAGTCAAATTAGGTTGACTAGAAATGTGAATTTAAATGAGAACTAGAATCCATTTCTATAGCAACACTGCTGTGATTGGGTGTTGTATATGGTAGAACTCAGCGGACTTTTAAAGTAAAATTTGTAAATTTTACTCCAAAAAACTGGAATAAGTATTCCTCCAGCCCAGCAGGAAACAGCAGATCAAATAGTTGCCATTGCAGAAGTGTGGATTGACTAAGAAACAGAGGACTGAGCAGGCAAGGAGACGGTACACTAATCCCGAGAAGGTGCAGCTTTCTCCCCAAGTCGGGCTCTGCAGTGGGTGAAGAGCCTGGTCCTTGTGCCGTATTTCTGGTAAAGTAGAAAGGATGTTTATCTGTACCTTCACAGGACAGGATGATAACGAAAACACTACAATACAAAGGAGTTATTTCAAAATATAGTTTATCTCAGTATTGGGTGGTTTCTTGATAGACCATAAATAGGGAGTTAAAGACAAATATTCAAGAGAAAGCACTGTCAACAAAGAATCATCCTACCTTGTGCCTGGGCAGTGATTTAAAGTAAGCAATCCTGTAATAGCAGTAGCCCATACTACAAGGTTTTACCACTGTCTTTAGATGACAATCTGACATCATAAACACAATATATTATTAATTATAATTTGTTTTTATCACCCAGGTGTCCCACTTCAGACCAGGGGCCTTTCCTCTAGGCACTGTAAAAATTCATTAGAAATGTGTCTGGAGAGATTAAGATGAGTATCTGGTTACGTCTTGGCCTTGATTGCAAAAAAGCACACTGTCAAGCATCTTAATAACCTATTTACTGATGTTCAATTAGATGCTAGAGAACAAAATTGATCACCACGCTTTAAAATATTTGCTGCTGCCTTACAGTGGTGAAAAGTGTTACCATCCATCACGCATATGGCAGACCCACTGGCCGAACACCAGTTCCTGCCGTCACCCTCCATACCTTGCGGAAGGGCTGGTGAGTGCATCCAGCCCTGCTTCCTCCTCACTTTCAGTTTTCCATGTGTACCTGAGCAGCACAGACGGGGAAGGCTGCGGGAGGCAGAGAACAAAAGTCCCTAAAGAAAGTTATCCCCTCCCTGTGCATCGCTGGTTAACAAACACAGTGCTTTGTAAGGAGTTCTCGCAAGACAAGTTCCACCTTGTCCTGGAGAGCTTTCAGCATGTGGTTACGTCTCACATTCCCTGCGCACAGGTGACTCATGAATGGTACTGCAGATGCAGCTTGGTCTGGAAATCCCCTATATGCACTTGCTACACCCTGCACCTGAGCTTGCTCCTTTCCCAGCTGCATCACTCTAGAGCCCATGGGGTCATCCCATGACCTTCACAGAGCCTTATGTCTGTCCTGGAGAGCCTAACTCATAAGCTCCCACCTGTAGTTGAAACTGCTACTAGTTCCTTAGCGTGCAGACGTGTTTTTTAACGACCTTTTTACCTGCTTTTATTAACACAGGGGATGCAGCCGTTCACTTCCACTGTAACAGCCGAATCCTCTTCTGTACCAGTAGCATCTCGCAGCTCTCGCTTTGTTAGCAGGTTTCATCAGTACAGGTGAGACATGGGTTGTGCTGTTCGTACAAGGTCATTAATGAAAATGTTGTCCCCTTGTACTGAGCACTGGTGTGGCCACACCTCAAATACTGTGTCCAGTTTGGGGCCCCTCACTACAAGAAGGACATTGAGGTGCTGGAGCGTGTCCAGAGAAGGACAATGAAGCTGGGGAAGGGTCTAGAGCACAAGTCGAACTAGGAGCAGCTGAGGGAACTGGGTTTGTTTAGCTGGGAGAACCAGAGGCTGAGGGGAGACTCAACTCACTCAACTACCTAAAAGGAGATTGTGAGTCTCTTCTCCCAAGTAACAAGTGACAGCACAAGAGGAAAGACTCTCAGGTTGCATCAGGGGAAGTTTAAGTTGGATATTAGGAAAAATTTCTTCACCAAAGAATTGTCAAGCATTGGAACTGCTGCCCAGGGAACAGCTGAGTTGCCATCCCTGGAGACTTGTAGATGCGGCACTTAGTGGTGGACTTGATAGTGTTGGGTTATTGGTTGGATTCAATGATCTTAAAGGTCTTTTCCAACTTGGAATGATTCTACAATTCTATTAAATAAACACGATCTCTGAGGTACTCCCGGTTGCCTCATCTAGGAAACCATGTCAAGAGACTCTGCCGTCACATCTCTTCTGCCCAACGATTTTTTGTGTGTGTGTGTGTGTGTGTGTGTGTGTGTGTGTGTGTGTGTGTGTGTGTGTGTGTGTGTGTGTGTGTGTGTGTGGGTGTGTGTTACAATCCTGGCCACAATGCTCTCACCTGCTTACTAATGATTTTTAGTGCAGCATTGTAACAACTGATTTACCATTACTAATAGATTTGATCTGGGAGGGTAAAAGAGGGAAGAGAGGTGCAGATAAGGGTCAAAGTATAACCAGACTATTCTACATCCTCTCCTTCATCACTCCTTTGCATGCTTCCAGCAGTGCCATGGCTACCTTCTCATGTTGTTTCTTTTCCTCTTGGCTTTTCCGAAGGTCAGGGAGAAGCCTGTGAAGTGAACTTGTTTTCTTTTAGCACAGTGGGTTTGTTTGTTTGTCTGATATTGGCTTTCTAGCTTTGATTTTGCAATGTTTTTTAAACACGCACGTTGCTATGCATTTATGTTTTAAGGCAGCCAGGCCAGCAAAACACGTGCAAGACTTGGAAAGCGGTAGAAAAGTTTTACACAGCATCATAATAATGCTTTTAAAAATTGTTGTTCCCTGTCCCTTTTTTTGTAATTCCAATCATTTTGCTTTCTTTTTGACCCACCGCCAAGCAGCGCATTGATGTTTTTGTGGAAGCATCTATTACAGCCCCATGACACTGCTCCGGAGGGGTAACAGCCAGCTGAGATTCTGTCATTTCCCCCAGCGCAGTTATCCACGCCAAGGTTCATCTGCTGGTTTGTTGCTCAGTCACTCAGCTTCACAGCGTCTTCTCATCCTGTCTTTGTGTTGACAGTAATCTCTGCAACTTTTATTCATGCTCTTTTCTCCCCAGAACACATCTGAGCACGCTGTATTATGCTGGTTGAGGGGCTCTGCTATTTGCCTCCCATCACCATGAAAAGTGAGTGTTCACTTCTGTCCTTTGCTTCATCTCTTTTCTTTTGTCCACGTGTGAAGCTGCCTCTGCCCACGCAGCTTAATTTCTTTGAGAGCCTTTGGTAAAAGACGTCAAATGTCTTTTTTTAATGCCTTGTAGGTTTGTCGACCAGATTTCCTCTGCCTGTGCTGAGGGACTGGCGAGGCATCGCTTCCCTTCACAAAGGCTGCCTGTTTCTTTCCTAAGCCACAGTTATTCACCCATTTGTTCACCAGTTCTTTTCTCTAACTAGTTCACCTGGCATGGTCATCCGGCCTAATGGTCTGTAACTACCTGTGTCTTTCTCCAGAGCCACTGCAAAATGTTAGTGCCACCTGAGCCAGTGAGTTTCTCCTTGAACTCAGTTTTGATACAGTTAACAGTGTTTTTACAGATAGAACCTGCCAGATAGATGTTCTTTCCTGTTTTTAAAGGATGCCTTTTAACTTGTAGCAACCTTAACCAAATTGTTTAGCTATGTTCCCTTTCTTTTTAAGGCTTTATAAAACTTCCAAGATATGATCAGCCCTTGGCTGGGCTGGAAGTGAAGTGTGAAAGTCTTAAAGCAGCAGATTGCAGGATTTAGAGGCCCTTATGTCTATGGTCTTCTCAACTACATGCTGAAGACTCCAAGAAAACCCATGTTTCACCACCATCTCTCTGGGTGAGCTTCTCTGTGAATACTTTAGATGGAGGTGAAATGGCAAAGAAAAATTAGTTTCATTCTGGCTTTCTTAATATCTGGGTGGGAAAACTTGTACAGATTGGTCCTTGAATCCAAGTAGAAGAGCAACCACCTCAAATTGGATTTTAGAAATCATCAGAGTTTAAAAGTGAGAATAATTAGGACTGCCCATCAAGAACTTGGGTGCAGAGAAGCGTAGGATAAAACTGGATAAATAGAAAATAAAGGAAAACACTACAAAGATTTCTGAAGAATAGATTATGGCATACTAGACATTAAAAAAAACCCAAACCCTACTTTTCAGCATCAAGGAAATGAGTTGACCTAATCTGTCTGGATTTCAGGAAAATAATTGTTAGTACGCTACCTGAAAAAGAAAAATATCCGAAACCCTAAGGAAGACAGCAATTACTAAATTAACGCTCGATATGACTAACAACTTGAGAAGTAGTTTGGAAGCAGAAGTCTCAGGATAGAGAAAAGCTGATATTAAAGATATTAAAGAATGATCCCAGGTAGATCTTACTAATTATCTTCACTGAACCTAGGAGTGATTTGCTGATGACACAAGGCTGGGGTACTGCTTGCCCAAAGTGGGGCTGGAATATCGTATAACAAAGGGCACAAAAGTCATTTAACATGACGGGCTTGGCTCAATGTTCTGGAACTCAGCACACGCCAAACCTAGCAACAGTTCTTCAGTCTGGTATTTTCACTATAGAGACAAACCACCCTGGTCAAGTTTCTTAGCTGTCCTGTGGGCACAGAAGAAAAATATATCAAATAAAAGTGCTACCTAAAAATGCCACAATGCGAATTTCATACAACAAGTTCAAAGGGAACACAAAGAAAAGAAAGAGATTTTTGCTTGTTTAATTAGAGACAGTCTTAATGTAAATTAACTTCCAGAAACGCAACGCCTGAAATCCTTCAGATTCTTCCATTAAAAAAAATAACATTCTTACATGTTATTCAAGAGTGCTACAGAGCTCTTGTACATTCCACTCTCCCTTCAATCTCACAAGCATAACCTGTAAACTGGAGATTAACCTACAGGATCAATAGAAACAATATAATGTGACACCAAGTCCATCTCCTCTGTTGATCCTGGAAAAATACTTCAGAATTTGGTCTCTTGTTCCCAGAGCTGTCAAACGAAGCCAGTGCAGGACACCGAGGCAGAAGCAGAGTACAACCTGCTGAAGGCTTACCTGAAACAACACACTGTGATGTGCCTGAGAGACAACTCTGTCCCACAAGCCCAGCTAGCTCACCTGTAAAGCCCTGCACTGTATCGCGCGCACGCGCCAGCTCACGTCCATAGTGATGCAAAGTGTAAAGATTCCTGAACGAAACTGGACACGCCAGAAACTTCATGAGAAGCCTGTGGCTTGGATGAAACCAATGACACCCTTCTCAGAAAAAAGCCTTTTGTCACCCTTGTCATGCAATACCAGTACGAAAGTGCAAACCTCAAGGTCATAAACTAGGAACAAATAAGAACTTTTGCTATCAGCATCCATAAAAAAGGGTAAGTTGGGTGTTTTGTTCAGTCCTCAAGGCCTGTCAGATGTTGATAGCAGGTAGTTCTGAATAGAAGAATTAAAAAAAAAAATTGAAATATTAGTTGCTGTATATCTAGCACACATAGGAAGGTACTAATGCCACCACGAGAAGACCTGGCAACATCTTATCTGGAGTACTGTGTCTACTTCTAACCCTGCATGTTAGAAGCGATTTACTGAAAGTGCAAAAGGTGCAAAGGAGGGTTAGAAGAATGGTCAGGGAAAAGCCTTCTCCTCTACCATGGGTATGGGATGGCTATTTTGGCTGAGCAGGTCTTGGTGGCAACCTATGAAAGCTCAGGAGGTGACAGACTGGAAGAGACTTTATCCTGTGAGAGGGAAATGCTCTTTGAGGTCAAAGATTGTTCAGAATGTGAGGGGTTCAGGTGGTCATGATACACGTCGTCCAAATTAATCGTTCAGAGGAATGGAAAATAAGAAGCAATCTCGTGACAAAGGGTGGCTTCAAGATGGTGTCTGGTATCTCTGCAAGCAAGTTGAACAACACAACCTGGCTGCCTGCGACAGCTTGAGTCAGGCTGGGTGGCTGAGTAGGTCTCCTCAGTCCTGCCCACGCCGATGTCAGAGCGGACTATGAAAGCTCTGATTTTCAAAATGCATATTGAACTTGACACCTCTTTGTCACCAGCCTGTTTATCCCCACCTGCTATCTGACGCTCAGTAGTGTTACACAAGAGTGTAAACCAACGCGGGGTGCAATTCTCCTCACCATTACCGTGGGGGCACAACCGGGGCTGTGCACATGCAAGCATCCAGCCACACCGTGGTTGCGTGGATGTGGAAATACCCTATTTGACCGTGGAGTCATGCTGCCTGCTTGGGCTTATACAACGACGTGTCTTGCTGCGACTCTTGCATAAGGAGAATTAGGCCTTCTGTTTTAATAATACTGCACCGTTCTGCTCAGTTCTGAGCTCTTAATCTTGCACCACATAAAACACTGTATTGGCAACACATAATTGTGTATTTTTCCAATTTTCCATTTTGTCAAATGCTAGTTCCTGACCTCTGACAAATGTGTACAGTGACCTACCGTGACACAACATTAGATTAATCTGAGTTGAAGAGAGTCCCAGTGAGGCTCTAACAGTAAAAAGAAGATGACTTTACCTACTCATGAATTTCACTTTTCGGTCTCCTTTTCTCAGAAAAGCGCTATCGTCTTAGTACGTCACGTGTATAGGTTCACAAGTTCTGTTTATTTTAGACTGAGATGACTTGGCCTTATTAGCTCCATCCACCCCCTGCAGTTTTGGTGGGGTCCCAAGTGCCTCCTTAGCAGTATTGCAAAAGTAAATCCCCATAAACCCCATAAAGCCCGAAAAAAGCTGAGGGCAAAACTGAGCGGATCTCTGCTCTCACAGGCAGCATCCTCCCCTTGCGCAGCGCTGCCACGGGTGTTGATGGCAGCTCTGCAGAGAGGAAGGGAACCGCAGCCCACAGGCTTTGCTCACTCTCCACATCTGGCAGGTCACCCTCACTCTAAGTGTCTTTGCTGTCTTTGCTCCACGTTTAAGGCAGCTTATCGCTGGGATTTCCAGGGCAGAGTGTTGTTACTGTGGCGCTTCTGTGATTTATAGATAATGGGCGATGAAACAGAGTTGTGGTTTGGAGAACTGGGCACTGTATGGGGTCGTGTTCCCTAAGGCTGGAGAGGTAGTTGCCTTTCTGCCCGATTTGTAGGGGCATCTGCTCGTTTCTGAATTACCACTACTAGGTGAGCACCAGCAAAGGATGGATTAAAAATCGTTTGTGTGGTTTTAAAAACACCTGGATCTTTTCTGCACAATATGATAATTATTTATTTTGCTTACGTATCACAATTCTTGGGTTAATTTTTCCTCCTTCTCCCTCTCCCAATGCACAGACATGTATAAATTACGTACATGCACATATGCATACCCCATCAAGAATATTTCAGCTTAAGCGTGAATGCCATGAACCAGAAGTTTGGCATCCCTGCTACAGTGAAAGCTGACTGCCACCTATGGGTAAGAGCTCATGGTAACATATTTAGATAAAATTGTAATATTTTTCTTTGTAATTAATTCAATTTGTAGTTATCTAGCAGGACAGAGTTTTGATTCACTTGCTATACATTTTGTCGACAACAATCACTGCTCATCCTCTGAAAGCTGGGTGTTAAACCCCACTCCCTTACGAAGGAGCATCAGTTTTACGATGAGTAAGAAAAAAAATGGGGTACGATGCTCTTATTTTTCTTACTCTGAGTAAGGAATACATGGAAGTACACTAATTCCCCGTGCAAAGACAAACCACTCAGTGCCACGCAGCTAGGTACATCGTACGAGATAACGCTGCCTTTAACGATCACTACGATTTTAAAATTTAGCCATCTCAGGGTTTTAATATTTTGCTTACTGCTTTCTTTTACTAAATACATACAAATAGCTTAGCTAGGCACTTTCATGAAAATCTGTATATAATCAGTATGTCATAGTAATTTTCTACTGAAAATTCTTCATTTTTCAGAGCAAAATGAAAGCTAAGTGGGGGAAGGGAGCAGTAGAAAAATGTATGGCTTGATTATGTAAGCCTCAATTTTTCTGATAATCAGTCTATGTAGCATTTACTTAGAAAACTCAGAGTACAGACTGAAAAGCCAAACTTATTGTATCCAAAATAATCTTTTCCTGTTCAGCTTTCAGGTACTGAAAAGCAAACAGGCTGACAATTCTGCGTATCTGACTACCAAAGAGAAAATCGCTACATTACAGCTGCTATCCTGTCGTAAGCTGCATTAAAATGGACACCACCACCTCTTTCTCAGAAATACCGTCGGTAAAACTGACTGGAAGTCTAGTAAATTAATGCATATATTTCAGTTTGGGAAAAAATTATTTTGCTTCAGTAAACAGAAGCTAATTGTAGCCATTATATTTCTCCTTCTCGGGGCAGGGGCATAGTATTTTTGAAAGGAGAGAGACAGAAAGGAACTTACAAAAGGGAAAATTAATAGTAAAAGAGATAGCAACTAATACAAGCTAAGAATGAGTCTGATACTATTTTTAAAAAATCCTCCTTTTTAAAGTAATCTTAGTCCTGGGCCTTCTCATTTGTATTCTACTTAATTAAATAATATAATCAGCCTATCTAAAAACACTGAAATAAATACTACACTAGTACGTACCTCCCGCATTTTCACTGAGTTTTCTTACTAAATTTACATTATAAACTTATGAAATACTGTAAAAGCAGTCAGTAGATGCCACTTAAGTATCAGAGGTTATCACACCGACATTTCATGCGTGCTCTCCGACGGTATCGGTACCCTTTATAATCTAAATGGTAACATCTTTGTGCTTCAGAGATAAAAGCATCTCATAGCCAAAGTGACTGCTCCACAGTATTATATTTGCAATGCGTTTTCCTTCTCACTTCTGTACTGACAAACTTCAGACACTGCAAAACCAGCATTCTCCAATTTGCTTCCTCGCATCCACTTTGGTACCGAATCAAGCTGTCAACTGCCCAGTAACATCTCCCCGTATTTTCAAACGACAGTTTAAACTTCACCCACTTAGTCTCCTCAGGGGGGAACTTTATATCAGACAGAAATGACTCCTTATCATGTTTGATGAATCCAGCTTAAAACAAAAAAAACAGAGCTGCATGAATATCTGCATGAACAAACGACTCGACTCAGCCATTCTTCTCTTTCTTATTTAATCCCCCGCTGGAGTACAATTTAGTAGGTGTACTATTTTACAGTGCAGACCTCCTCCCACCAACCTACTGCTTGCGAAAGGAATTAAAAAAAAATATTTTCCATGTGTCATGCCAAAACCTGAACAGAATGCAGTTGAACCTTTTAAAATAATTCCAGTAGGAAAAGGAAAATCAAGAAATAAGTTAGTATCCCAAATTTACAAGACCAACAAAAACGTAAAAAAAAGTAAAAATGCAATAGAGGATTGTTAAACTGATAGATCTATTAACAGAATATGAAACAAACCCCTTCTTTCCTGGTGACACATCACTGACTTAACACTTGTGTACTTCTACAAGTATGAACAGAGCAAAATTTTTCCTGATATAGACAGTATTATGAATTCTGAGATATTCCTATTTCAGCACCTTTAAAACCGAGGCCTTGTTAAAGGAGAAATCTCCATGATATTGGAAAACGTGGACCAGTTTCACCTGATTTTTTTTTTCCACCAATGATCTCTATGTCTGAAAGAGGAAAAAAAAAAAAATCACAAATCAGGCAGTGCAGCTAATTCTCTGAGGTGCTGGTTGTTAATTTTATGCCTTTACGAAAAGACAAGGAAAATTCCACTTCCCGAGTCAAGAAACACAGCACATCGTAACCTCGTACTTTAAAAACCGATTCTCTCTGTTCTGTGTAGATGTCTCACCAATTTCCCTCGAATGCTGCTCGTCCTGTACAACCTGGCTTTTACTTTAAATAATAGTACTTAATGCCTACATGGATTTTTTGTCATCTACCAGCTTTGCCAGATCGGGCATGGATTTTTTACTATGCTACGCATTTTTTCAGTGCTTAGTTATATGCCTGCATTTTCCAAAAGACATCCAAAATATTACTGCATTCCGGTCTATTCCACTGTGTTCGGACACCGGAGAAGGGCATTCGGATACTCCTCGTGTAATAAGCTTATAGATGTAACTAAACCAAAAAACCACGATTACTTTGTGATATGCTGGAACGAACGGGACTTTTCTAATGGGGGAAAAGCTGTAATAATCTGTTTACAATTGAGAAAGGGAGCGATGCACCTGGAACTGACTCACTGTAAATTCCAGAAATGCAAGGAGCTTCACAAAAAGTCCGCTGTTACCTTGTTTTTTAAGTCACCATGCAGGACTGACAGCTATTAACAGTAGCGAGGACTTGCATAACGAGGACTTGAAGGAAGGTTTAGTACTATCCATGCCGGAGTGATTTAAAGAGAATGAAGGCACGTATTTCTTTATGATGCATTATGTAACACCACCGAGGACAGTCTGAGGCATGCAAAAAAATACGGGGCCCACATTTGATCTTATTATTTATCACAGAGATATTTTACAGTGCTTATAGCTCCAGGCTTATGAAACACCTAACCTAGGAATGTTATCCGGTACAAATGAGTTTGAAATGGTTTCAATTACATATTTGATGTTTTGCACATCTTTAGGAAAATATAATAGGTCCTATAATTCATTTTCTTCAAACTTCTGCAATACATGCAATCTCAGATAAAATAAAATCGTCAAAATCAGTGATAGCTGGACCTTCTGGTTCACATTAGTGTGAAGGGAAAACTGCTGTTGCGCTGACACATTGATAGATTACAAGTTCTGCTGAAGAATAGCTAAAAATGGTGATTCAATCTTGTCGCTACTATATAAGAAGAATAACAGAAGTGGAGATGTTACTCATGATAACATGTCTTTTATTGAAACCCTAAAGGGTTCTGGTGCATCGAACACATTCTCTTCCTGACAGCTTCCAGCTCTAAAAAATACCAGTGTAAGTAAATGAAACTAAATTGGCCTATAAAAAAAAATAGGATGAGATTGTGCCCTAAATTTATTTAAATGTGAAAGTAAAGATTGGATTGTAAAAAGACTGTCCTTAACGGCTTTTTTTCCTGCTCCCTCCCCCC
>NW_010420282.1:139862-140529 GCF_000710305.1 Buceros rhinoceros silvestris
CCCCTTTTTTTTTTTAATAGAGATGCTGGTCTTGTAACGATGAAATGGAGAGCTGGCAGGATTACGAAACACAAGTAACATGAAGGGCAAATCTGACTGAAAGAGAGGGAGAACATTATTCCAATTATTTAAAACTTTGCTGGGTTAGTTCCTTAACTAACTTAAATCAACGCAGCTGCCCTGAAATCAATAAGGTGATATAGATTCACCCAAGAGGTATCTAGCATGAAAGATAATGCGGACCGTCATCTTCTGTTAGGACAGTAAACACAAACATGTGAAGTCACCTTTTCTAAAAAGCTCCTTAATCTTCAGACACGCAAAAGAACTTTTAAAAGAGGCACCTGAGGTGCTTCTGCTATTCTATTCCTGCTCCTCCGCCAATCTGCAGCTTGCATGGTCATTTACACTGAAGGGAAGTCAGGTTTAACCTTAACACTGACTGCAGTCCCTGGGTGCTTCATACTTCCCTGTGCTGCTGCAAATCACCACAGAAGGCTCAAGATGGAGGGAACGGGGCCTTGGTGGCTTGTGCCTTCCTCCCACGGCCATCACCGAATGCTCCCGGAGCTTGCTTCTGATTCATCGGAGGAGTTCTGCAACAACAGAAGGGGAAACAAGGCTTCACAGTTCTCATCCACCGAGAGGGATAACAGGTAAGGAGAAG
>NW_010420282.1:140715-141508 GCF_000710305.1 Buceros rhinoceros silvestris
AAACTTCATCGCAACGCAATGACATACACAGGCAGGCACCTCAAATGTCTGATGACTCAATGGTTTTGTTTTAGGGAACGATAAAGTATTCGTCTGATTTTTATTTTTACTTTTGCCAGGGCCTCTAGAGTTAAGTAGTTGCAGCTTCTCCTACGGAAAGGAATGTTGCATGTTGCACAGGAAATTTTTATCTTTAAAAAAAAAAAAATCTCCCCAGCAAAACTGTGACGAGTTTTGTTTTTAATCTGAGGATGAATGGGGAAAAGGGGAAGCTGCAAGGCAGTAAGTTCATCACCTTGCTCTAAAACGTAGGCAGAGACAGAAACCGAGATTAAATCCAAGAAATGTCTCAACCCCGGTCTGTGTTTTGCCTACGGTTCTCACACACACACACATTTGCCTTTTGAGTACGCACACCGACATATTGAGTATATTCAGGCAACGTCTCAACACATCGCGGATCAGGGAGAGAAACAAGTCAGAAATATTTGGAGGGTGTGAAGCAGTAAACAGCCACCACGTAGAAATGTTTTAAGCAATGCTATTACGGCTTGACAGCGAAGTAGACTTACATGTTCTCCTCCCAAGCGTGTAAGCTTGGTAACAAGTGAAACGAGTTCAATTTTCTGAGTTGGGAAACGCAACTGATTTTTGTTCGCTCCACAAAGCCACGCAGCTCTTAAACAGGGGAGCTCTGGCAGAGGCAGGTCTGCTTTCAGGCCAGGCCCCGCAGTGCCAGGCTGCGGCACGGCAGGCACAGGGAGACCCGGGTCATTCCGGCGGGGCAGCGCCG
>NW_010420283.1:0-2248 GCF_000710305.1 Buceros rhinoceros silvestris
GCTTGTGTGCACGCAAAGCCTTTACTGAAATGCAAGTGCAGCAACTGCGCACTGCCACTGCAATTCTGAACTGCGTTCTCTCTTATCACAATGCTTTATAATCCTCTAGTAGTTGTTTATTATACGTGCTTTACTTGGATTGGTTTCAAGTGCACTCTCCTCCAATCAGCTACTGACCAAGCCTCTCTGTCTCCTCCTAAACGACACGCCTCCTGCTGCTGACTGACAGCAGGCTAATTCGATTCTGAACTGCGTTCTCTCTTATCACAATGCTTTATAATCCTCTAGTAGTTGTTTATTATACGTGCTTTACTTGGATTGGTTTCAAGTGCACTCTCCTCCAATCAGCTACTGACCAAGCCTCTCTGTCTCCTCCTAAACGACACGCCTCCTGCTGTTGACTGACAGCAGGCTAATTCGGCTTCTTCCCTGCCGGGGGCACTCCCACACTGTAGCTCTTCAAAAAAGGAAGGAAGCATTTAAAAATAATTCAACTTTCCTGAAAAACGATTACAGGGACCAAAAATATGCATTTTTCCAAACATCAGGAATAAAAAACCCCAACTTGACACACTACCAAGGTTGCTGGTGCCAGCAGTAGGTCATGGGACCCCCTAAACACACTTACTCTTAGCACAGAAGTTGCCATTTGAAAAACACCCGGCGAATCTTTGCTGTAAGGTGCTTTGATGAGCACAGGCGTTAATGTGGACATCAAAAGTATCCGTGGCTGCTGATTATTCACATCTCAAAATGATCGCTGCCCTCATACAGACCTTGCTGCACCAGCTTGTGCTTCCCAAGTCTTCCTCCCAGGCACACCAGCCCGGGCCAGTGCGTAAAGCGAAAGCCAAGGTGGCAGTGGGAGCTGTGCCAGCCTCCCACCATGCACCCATGGGCTCGCTGAGCCCAGCGCCAGGCTGGAGCCAGCACAGCGAAGAGTCCCCGGCAGCAGAAAGGACATGGTGAGCAAACGTGGGACGTGATAGTTCAGATCTAGGTCTTTGCACCGAAATTAATCCAGCTCTGTAACAGAGATCTTCGGGTAACGCAGAAGCCAGCAGGGCTTGCGCCTCGTGTGTCCGGCCACCCTTCAAATCAACTGAAATTATTTTTTGCTATTAGGAGGAAATCAGGTCAGGAGTTTGCCAGTCATGCTTTGTCATTCAAGAGAGAGTTTTTGGCATTTTTTGGTTTGGGTTTTTCTTCCCTCTTCGTGTCTTCATGTTCCTCCCTAGGAAACCTTTGCCAGTGTAACTATGGAGCCTAGATCAAGGTGCTGACAGACAGACCAGCAGTTGGGGCACTTATGTATTTGATATGAATACCCCCAACAGCAAAGGAAAAAGGATTCTTGCACTTGTTTGCAACAAAAGGAGACAGACTTTTCTACTCAAACTACCCTTCTAGAAGAAAGGACTCTGGGACCATTTTTGCTTTTCGTTACAGAACAATTACATTGGCAGATAAACCGTAAAAAACATCTTTATACGAAAGTAAAAACATTTCAACACCACCAATCATCTTTTTAGGGAATTGCCTGCGTTCAGAATATGGTTCTAGCCTGATCTTCCCAGACCCTGCCCATCCCTTCCCCTGCTGTACGAGCTGTGTGGGTGTGGCTGAGGACCACGGTGGCCAGGAGGTAGGCTGGCCGTGATGGGGATCATCTTCTAGGGTTAGGAGTGCTTCAGTTGGACTGCTCTACACCTGGGCATCACCTGGATCTACTCACCTTCCCAGGGCACAGCACAACATCTCCCAACAGGCCAAAAGCCACCTAAGGGTGCTGGTGGAGTTTCAAACGGAGCAGCAAGGAGCAGCCTGCTGTTCCTAGCTGGGACGTGGGAGCACTCTGCCCTGATCATCTTGGTGGCGAGAAGTCAAAGGAGGATGCAGTTCTCCTTAGCTGCAGAGCTGGGTATTTTTTGTGCAAATTAACTGATCGTTTCTCACCGAGGGAGAGTGTGTTCATCCGCATTGTCCCGGTTTGAGCTAAACTTCCCGGTTTGAGCTGAAACTTCCTCGTTTTGGTTAATGGACGAATGGAATTATTTCATGCAAATACAATAATTCTGCATTTAATTGTTTAAGGGGTTCAGGTGAAACATTACGTGGGGAGCCTTTAAAAGCAGCAGGCCGGGGGAGTGGCTCTCTCTCCTTCCGGACTCGCTGCACGGAGGGTTCCTGCCGTGGACCTGCTGGCAGACGTCCAGGCCCGACCCGCCCGGGCCGAGCCAAACTAGCG
>NW_010420283.1:2536-3000 GCF_000710305.1 Buceros rhinoceros silvestris
CCGGACCAGCCCGGCCGGAGCCAACCTGGCGAGCGACCAGCCCGAGGCTTGAGGGCTGGCAGCCCCCGGATCACCCTTCGAGCTCCCTGGCAGCGGCACGCAGGGAGTCGAGTCCTCCCATGAACCGACCTGCCGAGGGACCAGACCGAAACCAGACCTGAGGACCACACCTCGGGATCGCCTGGAATCTGCAGACTCTGAGCCATTACTGCCATGAGCCTTCGTCTAAACCAGGTGAAATACTCGAACTCCCTCCTGTTGCTTTGTGAAGGGAGTTCTCAAGCTGACTGGCTGCTCGCACCGGGGGGCTCCTTCCCCCACCCTTCCCTCCTTCGCCACGGACAGAACTTCACTTTTTTTTTTATCCGCCCAGGAGCGCAGCTGCACAAAGCCCAAGGCCAGGCATCATCCTTATCTTCACTGTTGGCTGCCTGCCCAGAGATTGACCTTGGACGAGACAGCCG
>NW_010420283.1:3156-4437 GCF_000710305.1 Buceros rhinoceros silvestris
CTCCGTCGCTGCGGACAGAACTTCCTTTTTTTTTTTATTTTTTTTTTTTCCCGCCCAGGACCGCAGCTGCACAAAGCCCCAAGGCCAGGCGTGACTCTTATCTCGTCGTTGGCTGCTTGCCCAGGATTCTGACCTTGAAAAAGAACAGTTTGTGTTCACCTCTCTTATTTGTTTTTTTTTGTTTTTTTTTTCTCTTTCCTCGATTTGTGCCTATATACATATATAGTAGAATGTAAACGTGTGAATTTATTGCTTATTAAAAGTTTGTTTCAGTTTTTTCCGAGTTCAGACCGAGGTGTGAATTTCTTCCTTTCCCCTTTAAACCCTTCTGTCTCTGTTTAGGACAGACAGATCCGTTAAGGTAAATTGAGGAGTGGGTACCTTGGTCCCTCGACCCTTGACATGCATCCATCGCCATCCTTCCCAGAGAGGTAGTGCTCCCAGGGAAGGGTGTGGGAGCATCACCTTGGGCCTTAGCAGCACATCAGCACTCTGCGCAGGAGCTTTCTCGCACATCAGTGACGTCCTCCAGAGGCTTCCCGAGGCAAACCTCAGGCCATTTTATTTATTTTTGGCTGAACACGGTTAGCTGTCACCATCACTTACATGCCTGCAGCTGTATTAGCACTTCTAAACGTCATCAGCGTATTGCGTCCTTATCTCTAATTATTCTGCACTCAGGTCTATTGACGTTTGGGAGTGAAGAAGACGGTCTTTTTTGCCCTGGTTGCAACAGAAGACAGATTTACTGATGCAGACATCAGCAACATAACCAGCAGCTCCAAATGAGCCATTAATATCAGTAGAACAACCGTGAGGAAGCTCACTCCCCTGGACAAGTCAGATGCCCCTCTTTCCCGAGGATTTTATAATCCTTGATAAGGCTTGGAGTCTGCCGTCAGCTCTCCATAGACTGACACCAGCACTGGTCTATCCAAGAGCTGGCAAACCAACGTAGTATAGCAGAGAAGAGATCCTGTGCCACCACACAGCAAAGCAGTGATGGCGCCACATGTGGTGGTGGTTGTTTTCTTAGTTCTCCTCATCTGTTTGGAAATCAGTTGTGTTGAGTTAGTCAGAGAAATGGGGAAAGTGTTTCAGAAAAAGCTTTGAAGAAGGACAGGAGGAGACATTGTCACCACAGGCCACTCAGCTGAGGCCACTTCTAAGGGCTTTCCCAGGATGGGCCATGTGCTGGGTGTAGCAGCTCCTCATTTGTGGGTGATGCTGGATTGCACCCAGGCACAGCCCCTCCCCCTCCCCCCCCCCACACGGACTTCA
>NW_010420283.1:4686-5029 GCF_000710305.1 Buceros rhinoceros silvestris
GTCCTCATTGCTTCCCCCAGCACAGGGCACCCGTGACCCTCCCAGCTCTTCCAAATGCCAGGAACGGAATTCATGGGCAGATCCGTACATACCTTTAGGGCTCTGTGTCCAGAGAAGAGCAGGAGGACAGGACTCCATGGAACATATCTCCCTACTCAGAGCACTTCCCCAGAGCCAGCCCTGGCTTACACAGTCATGGTCGTGCTTGCTCAGGCTGTGTCACAGCATGGGAGGACACTCCTGTGCTTCTGCACGGAGGGGCTCAGAGGGGAACAGGACAAGCACAGGCAGTGCTTTCCCTAAGTACTCTTTTGGGGCAGTTCCTTAATTGCCCTCAACCGAT
>NW_010420283.1:5142-15007 GCF_000710305.1 Buceros rhinoceros silvestris
CCAGGTGACTTCTCCATCCTCCCCTCAAGCCCACACAAACTTTCCACAACCACCCTTGGCACAGACTTGCACAGACTCCTCCCTGATCCTTGAGGAACTGTTCCCAGCACCTTTCCCCTTCTCCCTTAAAAACCTCCTGCCCAGGCCCTTCTCAGAGAGGTGTTAATTAATGTGCAGGTTAATGAGGAGCCTCCTTACTCTCCTGTGGCCGCACAGCTGCTACCATGGGTGATGTCCATCAGTCTCCTCTGCCATCAGCAGAACAGGGGGAAGCAGCAGAGCCGCCTCCTCCCCAAGGTTGCTGACAGCAGTGGATGTGCCCCAGCCCGTGTCCCCACATCCCGCAGGCAGCAATGAAACCCCAGCTCCTGCCACAAGAACTTTGAAGCCATGTGAGTGAAGATGAATGGTCTTGCTGGGGACTCAGTCTGTCCCTCCCAGGAGTGCCCACTTCATAATCTTATCAGGGGAAAAATTAACAAATAACTTGAATGATGGCTCACAGAGATTCATTCCACTTAAACATCACCCTCCAAAATCTCCACTCCTGAAAGGACGTTAATCTTTGGATGACAGTGTGTCAGTTCAGTTCAGCTACATCAATCTGCCATTAAACCCCACGGATCTGTTAATCTGAGGCTGAGACAGCTGTTTAATCACTCAGTTAACAGCAGACTTAGATACTCCACTGGCAGTGTGAACTACATCTGGCAGCTCCATCCTCCCGACTGACCCCCCAGCCTCCAGCATCACCGCTGCCGCCAGCTCTGTCCTCCAGCAGCACAGGCACATCAGTGGGGTTTCTTTCTCTGCATTAGGTAATCCTAATGAATAGGATGACCAGTTTAAACTGACAGTGTTTGAGCCATTAGCTGGAGAAGAAAATCCCAGAGATGGCAAAGCACAAGTTTTATGTTATATACAAGTGATACAGGAGAGAGAGAGATAAATACAAGTTTTATATCTCTGTATAAATATATCTACATATACACATAGCAGTTATATGGGGGAAGGAAAGCCATGGCAGAAGGTCACAAAACTTGCAGACACAGGAAATAAATAAAAGTCACCAGGCTGTCGAGCAGCTGCCACCCCTGGAAAGGCTCCAGTGTACACCGTGCTGGAGCAAGAGCCTGCACAGTGACCTGTGCCTGCTTCTTGCTGGGACCACAGAAAACTTTGGTGTGGAAAAGCATCCTCTGGGCTGTCCTCCCCCTTGCGCACCAGCACAAAGTGGGCTTTAAACCCTGGTATGGCTGGGCAGGCCCACAGGGTTTGATCTGCAGGGAGGTGCTGAGCCCTGACTGGAGCCGCCCGGGAGGCCCTGGGACAGTCACGCCTTGGCCCCGCTGTGACGGAGCCTCCCACACCACCTCAGGCTCCACGTCATTAGTTTAGCTTTTGATAAAGAACATGCTTTACGCTGTAGAGGCTACAATCCCCTTGAGATGGTAAAGTAGAAAATATAGGTAGAAAATATCTGAGAAAGATTCTTTCTGATGTGTCCTAGAATATTAGCTTACTTTTAGCTCCCTTGAATGTTAGTTAGCTAAGCATTGTCCTTGAAGTGTCTAATCAGAAAAAACAGGGTTGCAACTTGCCGCCTCTGACGTGGGGCCTCTTTGTTTGGGGCAAGATAAGGATGACAAGAAATTGCCTTTGAGCGCAAACTGTGACCACGGGGGAGGAAATTGCCCAACTGGCCCTGATAGTGGCTGCAGGGGGGAGAATCGCCCAACTATCCCTGAAGTGTGCATGTCCCTGGGTTCGGGGTCAAAAGTACAGCACCGCTGAAGACCATCGAAGGGACGTTACTTCCTCCCCACGACCACCGAGAGACCCCCGAAGAAGAGGACTACGCATGAGCAAGAGGAAGAGACCTAATTTACATCCGAAGCGGGACAGGGTTGTGAATATGTATCAGGCGATGAAGCAATCTTGTGAATATGCATGCCTTTCTGCTGTAAGTAACCGACGCTTGGCTTACCTGGCACGCGAGCTTGATTGGGAAAGGGGTCTATGCCCTGCTGCCGCGCCCAGCGCTGTAATAAACATACCTGCTTCACAATCTACTTTTGATTGCGGAGTTCTTTCACGCATCACCCTCACCTCCTACACACACCAGCTGTGCTGCCTCATGCGCTGCTGGAAGGGGCTTGTCACCGCGGGGAGAGGTGGGGTGCAAGGACTGCTGGAAGACTTAGTTGTCTCTCAAATCAAATCTTACCTTGGCATCAGCTGAAGTCTTCACAAATAAAAGTGAAAAGAACACCCAAAGAGGGAAGCAGGACTGTCAAGGGTTAGAGCTGGGCTGGCTACTAGACGAATGACAGATGCCCGCTATTACCCCTTCCCCACCTCCCAAAGAGGGGGAAGAGAAAAGGAGCAAGGGAGAGAGACTGATGGATGGGAAAAGAAAACTGAAAGTGCTTTAAGGAGAGTAATAATAATAAAACGAAATACCTAAAAATATAAACAATACCAATACTGAACTCAATCCCCCCGATGGCAACCACGTCCCCGTCACCACTGATGCTGTCACCACTTCCTGCGAAAGGCCCAGGCTGGGCTCAGCAGCAGACGGGAAACAGATGCAGCAGCTGGATTCTGGGACTGGATCCAGGGGTGCACGGCCTGGGATGAAAGGCAGAACGGACAGAGTCCTCCCCAGACACCGGCCATTGAGAAAGAGAGCAAGAGAGAGTGAGACCCTCAGCTTTACACTGAATGTGATGTCTATCAACGGAACTCCTTGCTGGGCAGTGCAGGGTCACCTGTCCCGTGCACTCCTCCCTGCAGCGGCAGCACCCCACCATGGGACACAGGATTTAGCAGCGACCTTGGTCTCCACAGGAACAAGTATGAGCAAGAGCCTTTCTGCATCCCAACCCCTGGCAGTGACTGTGACCACCCAGCGTTATCGCTGCTAGAAGCCAACACTGCAAAAATTAACTTCAGAAAGTGCAGTTAGTTAGAGGAGACCAAGCTGGAAAGTGCAATCTCTGAAGGGATTCCGTTCTGCTCTAACTCAAACCAGGACCAAGACCTTGCCTGGCTGCACTCGCTGTTTCCCTGCCTTGCCATGGCATCCGGGGAAGGCAGCTCCTGCACACCCCCAGCCCCGCCAGCCCCCCGAGCTGCAGCCACAGCCCACGATTGCTCCAAGGAGGTTTGCAATGTGTTTCCTCACAAATGCATTCGGGCTTCTGAATAACAGCCCAGATGCTGTTTATGCTGTTCTCGGTGCACTATATTTTTTAAAAATTATTTGAATCAAAGCTCTCATTCTTTAATTAAACTTCATTTAGTTGCCATCTGCCTGGGATCAAAATGGCTTCATGTTTTTCAACTCTTAATGAGGATTGTTATTGGATTTGTAAACACAGGAACAACAACTCCCCTCCCCCAGCCTCGTATTTGAAAAGTAATAAATGAGAAACGTGGCTCAAGTGTGAAGTTCTGCATCTTCGCTCCTCTAATTGTAATGGAGCGGCTCCCATTCAGCAGATAATCATGTTAGACAGAAAAACTGGTATAAAAATACCCTACAACCACGGGATGGAGATTAGGGAAGCTGTGAGAATTACAGCGGAGGGAAAACAGTAATAAAGCGATAGCTGTCATTTTTCCAGAGTGGGAAGGGTCAGCACTGCTGGGTCACCCGCAAACACAGGCACCAGGGCAGGAGTTACCCACCCTGGCTATGGAAAATGAGAAGTACCTGCTGTGTTCCTGAAACTCCCTGAACTACAGTGGGAATTACTGCTATCCACTCCCCAGAATGCAACTGTCACAGAACCCAGCAGCCTCAAAGCCCACCCGGGAGATCCTGGAGGTGCTGGGCAGCCGCAGAGCTTCCCGGCCAAGCAGACGGGGTAGGGCATGGGCTGCCCTTCAGTTGGTGGGGCTGGGGACACACAGAGCTCCAATTAGTGGATCAAGAAACTTAGGGGAGAAAACCTGAGCCCAGAGCTTTGGCTCAGCCCACCTTCCCCTGCCCCATCTTGCTAACCAGGCTCCGAGCTCTGCTCCAAGCCAGGGAGAGGGATGAAGCAGAGCGGGGAACAGCCTGATGCTGCCTCCTTGCTCAGGTTCCATTCCCCTCCCCACATTCAGAGCCTTTACCATTACGTTTGGCTTTCTGAACTCAATCGTTAGTCCCCAGCGTAGCTCCCATGCCCTAGTTTAACTCTGCTGCCTACATCCACCCACCTCTCAGCAGCAGTAATTAGGGCCTCACGCAGTGTTCCAGACCTACACCCCGCCAGCAGCCTCCCCCCGCTGCCGGAGGGTCCGTGGGACGCCGGGACGGGCAGCAGATCCAGGCAGCCTCACACATCTCCGCTCATTACCGAACCGCGCCGCTGCCTTCGGTGCTACAGCAGCAGGCCTTCGTTTTTCAAGCAGCAAAAAGAAAAGTCAAAATCTAATGAGTGTGCCCTCTTAGGAGACACCCACTCGCTGGGGTCTGATCTGTGAATAAGCCCCTTTCAGACATGTGGGGAGAGAAAACTGTATTTTTACCTCTGAAACATGTTTCTTTCTTTCCTAATTGGAGATGCCACAGGTTTGAGCATCAGGCAGAAACATGAAAGGCTTCAGATTTTGATGCCAACCACTCAGATGTCAAACTGTATTTCTAATTGGGGTCACTGATACAGATCCTTGCCCTTCTTTCAGCTGCTGCCTTTGTCTCCTACATTTGTTTGGGCTTTTATTACCTAATGCGATCATTTGCATCTAACTCCACAGCAAATGCAAGTCCAGCGCCAGGAAATAAAGCTGCAGCTGCCTTGAAATGCTTCTACCCACCATCCAAACCCACCGGTGGCCTGAAACGACAAGGACTCGAGCAGAACAAAAGCCTGTAAAACAAATAAAGCGGCGCATTGCACTCAGAGAAGCTGTCACGAGTGATTTTCATCCCACGTCCACTACCGTCCACCCTCCAGCAGACCACAGCCGCAGCTCTCGGGGCACGTTTGCTCCATGAAAAGGCTGTGGCCCATCCTGCAGCCTGGAGGGACGCCCAGCAACGGTCACCCCGCAGGGACACTGTGTTGCTGCTTGGGACAACATCAAAACTACAAGCCCCAGGAACTCTCACTTCACTGGCGGCTCCTGCTGGGCTGCTTTTACCTACACACAGATCGCGATGTTTCTCCTCGGTGGCTTCTCACAGCACCCTCACGCCAGCGGCCACTCCCGCCACGTCTCGCCTGTGCAGGGCTCTCTGTAGACATGAAGCCCAAGGAAAATACGTGCGGTGGACAAGGAGAGTGGTCGGCACCATGACCTTCTGCTGCAGGAATTTCAAATAATATCGCTCAATTTACTGGGTTGCTTCTTACATGGGGCGAAGCGGCCCAGGGCAGGTGATGCCCCGGGGCTCCCCTGGATGCTCTCGGCAATGCCACTGGCAGCTCTTGGCCCAGCGCTACGAAACCTGTGGAGCATCAGCGGGATCATCCTCTACTCACTGCAGGAGCTTCCCCCCCATAAGGCATCAAAGCCTCTTAGAAAACCATGAATACTGAAGCACTTCAGCAGAAGAAAACCTTTTCTTGGTTCAGAAGCTGGTTAAACACACACAACTGGAATTGCTTCTGTGCCTTTCCAAGCCCGGGCGGGCAGCAGGGCACACACAGGAGGGCTGGGGGGGATCTCGCTCCTTGGAGGGCCTGACATCTCCTTCCTGCTCCACCCAAACCCACTCCTGCTCCAAGCCAACAGGACTCGTAGGCTCAGGTCTCTGACGCTCCTAAGGGCTGGTTTCCTCGTCGGTGACCGCTGCAGTCTGGTACCACTCTTCCTGCAGCGCTGGAGGTAAATTGTTATGC
The DNA here is from genome assembly GCF_000710305.1 of Buceros rhinoceros silvestris. Taxonomy (NCBI): domain Eukaryota; kingdom Metazoa; phylum Chordata; class Aves; order Bucerotiformes; family Bucerotidae; genus Buceros; species Buceros rhinoceros. The sequence continues at coordinate 10,983 of NW_010420283.1, forward strand.
TTTTGATCTAAATTAAAGGAAGCATTAAAACATGTCAAACCTCTTAGTTTCAAGCACTGGTGACACTAAGGATTTTACTGAGCAGCCAAAGCACGACAAGGTCTGTCTGAGGGTGCCCTCCTGCACTTACTCTTACCTATAAATGCTCTTCATCAATAATATACGTAATAAAATAAGTACTTTTAAGAGCAAGGCAACACTTTTTATTTTTATTTAAAAAGGCCTTGATGGCAGGAATATAGTGTAAAAATCATTGGAAAAACTAAAAGGCATCGATACATATTGGAATATACACTTTTTACATAAATTACATTTATTTATTTATTCTTTCATTTGAGGTTCTTATTCGGTATTGAGGTCTAATAGTTAATAGGTCCTGGGATCTGGACGTTTAGACCACCATAGTCTAACATGTACACGTTCATGGGCCATTGCTGAAAGAGAGGGAGAGAAAAAGAAGGCAAAAGTCTCTGTTAGGACACAACACAAAACCATGCATACATCAAATCTCTGACATGTTCCGACATGGGCTGTGGCTCCCACTTTCCAAATAAAAGAACCAACCCCAAACCTCAACACCACTGGCAAACCTGACAAACAAAAACCTTCTAAGTTCATGCTTCTCTTGCACTATATTGATTTAATTTTTTGTTTTTGAAAAGCATTTGGCATCATCCACACCTGAAGCCAAACTCTGATGGAGAGCAGTTGGATGTGTCTCCCTGACTGTGTTTCCTATTTTCACGGTCTCGGTGCACGTCAGAGCTCAGCATCGTTCCTGGGATAGAGCTGGAGCAGCGCAGCCGGCACAGCTTGGACCACGGGGGAGCCTCCGGGTCCTGCCGAGAGGCACCACGGGCCAACACCAACGCCAGCGCCGGTGCTTTAACCCAGCGGGGTTGGGGGATTTGCTTGAGCCTGTCTCTCGTGTGGCTCCTGCTAATGCTGAGCATCCCGAGGCACTGAGCAGGATTGATGCGGGAGAGCCCCGAGGGGCAGGGGTGGCGGGTGCTTTGCTCCCCTGACCCTCCCCCAGACAAACCCATCAGGAAAAGGCAGCCCTAAAGCTGTGTCCCCTCCTTCGCCAAACCTGCTTGTGCCATTTTATGTCACACTTTACAGTGTTTGTCAGGCGCAGGGAGCTGGTGATGGTTCGAGGAGAGCAGAGAGCAGCATCCTGAAGTAGAAAGATAGGTAGGCAGTAACCCCCCTAATATTTGGAAGGCTTTACCACAAGTGAGATCTGATTTGTTGATGATGTAGACTCCATATTGGAAGAGGAGGAAGAGGAAGATGAAGAAGAGGAAGATACCGAGTTCCCTTCGGAGATCCTCTTCCGCTTCCGTTTGGGAACGCTGGTGTCTTTCTCTGCAGGGAGAGAGGGAAGGCATGAGGCGTCCCAGCCCTGCGGGCGGTCCCTAATCCTGCCGCTCCGACCTCACCTCCCGCTGAGTGTCCCCCCACGACAATCCGCTGTGCCACCGCTGGGGACACGGGCTGGGCTGCCACGACTTGGCACAGAGCTGCCAGCTTTCCTCAGGCGCCGGCAAAGAAAATCCCCAAAACAAACGACCCCCAAACTCCAGCACTTACAGAGCCTGATATCCCACAGACCTATGTCTGTGCTGGATGCTTCAGGGCCATGAAGGTGCCAGCCGTGACGGTGAGACACCCATATCATATGCATACCATACCATACGTATATACGATACACCCATAGGCATCTGCATATGTAAAGCTCCTCGTGCATCTGTTTTTACACCCCGCTGCAGGCATGCTCTTGCTTGCCAGCTCGCCCTTCTCTACCTAGCCATCTATTTTCATAAAGCTAATAGGATCCTAATTATCTCCGCGGCTGCTAATTCTGACACATTTGATTAAAACTGGCTGAGATTTATTGGGGAGGATGGGACAGAGAAACACATTCCCAGTGATCACAGAAACCTTGTTTCCTTAGAAGCTCAACTGTTAAACGATGGCTTAAATTAAGGGCTTTAACCAGTGAATAAATTGCTCACGGTGAGTAAATTGCTAATGGCAAAGGCATAATCATATCCTCCAGAATATGCTGGAAGTTTGAGTCGAACAGCCCAGCTCTCCCCAGCTCACTGAATTGCAGTCACCCAGGAGGACGGTTTGCTCCTGAAGAGATGCTGAGCCTGATTTTTCTTTTTCCAGGAAGGATCTTCTCACCAGCCTCCCCCAGCGATGTGGGAGGTTTGAACACCTCCCCGCAACCCCATCCATTTCACCCATGTATTCTCTCTGCCACAGGGCAGGGAAAGCCACGTTATTTCTTAGCCCTCCCCTTACCTGTTTGTTTGGCCTCAGTGCAGATTTCAGCAAATGGCCTGTGTAAGAGACAAGGGGTGAGAGCAGGTGGATGCTGTGTTCCTCCCCTATGCGCCTGCCTGTGCTGGGACACAGCTCAGAGCCCAACCTCAAGCTGCTTCCTCTGACATCCCTCTGAGCGAGGATGGGACACGGAGAGAAGCAACTCATCTGGGTCTCTGAGCCATCCCATTATCTGCCCCCATGTCAAGCCTCTTCCCAGCATCATCATCATCTTCAAACCGCACAAGAAGGAGGGTATAAACCATCCCCGCTAACATTTCGCTGTGCCCACCCGTGGCTGAGCATGTCCCCGCAGCTCAGGACAGTGGGAACAGAGCAGGTCCTGCATCCTCTGTGGGTACACGGTGGTGTGGCCCTGCTCTGGTGGCCCCACAGTGACTTACCCCACTCATGGCTGGAGAAGCAAGGGCAACACTTAGCAAACAGAAATATTGCTGAAGATTTTTGGCAGAACTGGGGGAACTTACTGGAGCTGGTTTATAATCACCATCCGGATGCTCTCCCGTGCCTTCAGGATCTTCTCCAGCCGATGGATGTCGTAGGTATTGGGGTTTCTGAAAGGGATATCGTCTGGCAGCCCGGTAACCTCCACGGCGTCAGGACTGTCCCTGATGAGTTTATAGGGCACCATAACAGGCCGATTCAAGCCCAAAGCCTCGCCTGTAACGGCAGAGCAGAGGACAAGGCACCAGCTTTACCCCACAGGGCTCCAGATCAAACCAGCTAAAGGACCAAGAGCCCTGGGATGACTTTGCTGCAGCCATGTCCCACCTGTTTCACATCTGCCTGCCCATTTTATTGCCTCCTCCATTAGATCCATTGAGGATCCTGCCAGAAGCCCCAGGTGAAGGCTGTTTTACAGCACTGCACTTGCACATCCACCTCTCCTCCTGTGCAAGGTCCACCCATCACCATGCTTGCACCAGCCCAGGGTTGGGCCAGCAGCAGCAGTGTGGACGTCAGCCCAGGAGAGAGGGCAAACAGGAGAAGTTTGCCCATCTCTTGCCTCCAGCTGTCAGCAGGTTTGGAGGTCACTGGGGTGGAGATCACATCCATCGCTCATCATCACATCCATCGCTCATCACCGCATCACATTTTTTTAATCACTTTATCCCTTCGGCCTCTACAATATCCTATGGCAGTGAAATACCACAATTTAATTCCTTGCTGTATTGAAAGTACTTTTTTCTGCACAACTTAAACTTGCTGCCCACCTCTCTGGGTACCCTTTAGTTCCTGCATGTGAACATCCCTCCCTTCTGTGCTGGTCCTGATTGTAAGAGCCTGCTCTCGCCTCGTATCTTGGCTGGCACCTCCAGCAGGGCAAATCTGCCCCCAAAGCAGCACACAGCCTCAAAATAAATGGGGTTTGTGGCAAGGGTGGACTGCCTTGACAAGGGGAGACTTGAAAAAGGAGGGGAATGACATTCCCTGCTGCTTTGCTGTGATTTTGGCTACTTTCCTTCTCCTTCAGGCAATTATTTTGGAGCAGGCAGCAAGACATCACACTGAAGCAGTGGGGTGCCACCAAGCCGCTGCAGCTTGGCTGCACAGCTCCAGGGAGTCACAGGTTGAGGAACAACTGCCCAGTGCTTATGCAAGCTGTGCCCCAACAGCAGCGAGGGGACGGCCACCAGCAGTGGCAGGCCATAGCCCAGGGGGCGAGATGG
>NW_010420283.1:15085-20541 GCF_000710305.1 Buceros rhinoceros silvestris
AGCCTATAGCCATGGGGCTGAGATGGTGATGCTGCTCGGGGCATGATCCTGTAGCTGGCCCCTACACTCCCCCCTCCTGGCTGCTCTTCCTGCTGCACCTTTTCCCAACCATGGCTGGAAGGAGGGGTTTGCACAGCCTGCAAATGATGTTTTCATCACCTCTTCAATCTCCTGACCTCCTTTTTCAACGCTGCTCCAGCAAGCTTTTCCCCAGCTGTACTCCACACCAGGCTGCAGCTCCAGCCTTGCTCCCAGCTCAGCAAGCAGAGCAGGCAGGGGCTGGCTGCCAGCAGGCTGGCACAGGGCGGCCACGCTCAGCACACACCACGGCTCACACCGGCTCAGGACACGTTAAAAACGCATCAAGGGCTGACACCAGACTGAACAAATCCTGCTCCTCGGCTGCGTTTTTTTCATCCTCCCTCCCCTCACCAAGGATGAGCCGTCACCAAGAGGGTCACAGTCCCACCTGCTGGAACAAGACACAGGAGCATCCCTGGGGAGAGCCCATAATGTGCAGCAGTGGGACGGAACCTGTGCTGCAGCAGGCTGCCATGCGCGCAACCTATAAATAGAGGCCTTCAGTGGAATTAATTTTAACTACGGCTGCTGTCAGCAAAAACAAACTTGCCTGGCGATGCGTGCAGACGGGAGACTCACCGTATTTTTCATTGAAAAGCTCTTTCACTTGCTCTCGGAGAATCACCTTCTCTCCGAGCCTGTTGGCATCGTCCTCATCTGCAAAGCAAAAAAGGGCAGAGAATAACACCCCGCTTCTTTCTGAGCCCCTGGAAAGCCCATCCCACTGTCTCCACACATGCCCGTGTCTCTGTCCCCCGGCCCCGGTGCGGCGTGGGGACACCTCAGAGGCAGCTGCTCTGCACTTGCACCTTGCGTTGCCTTTTAGAGTCGTGCAGAGGAGCTATAAAACGCTGCCAAATCTGCATCTGCCACACGCTGCCATGGCTGAGAGCATTTTACATCCACTTTGCGGTGCTGTAAATGACTGCAAACTATGCAAAGCGATGGAGACTCAGGCCCTCAGTGCCACGAATGCTCCCACAAGTGATATCAAGGAATGAGATAGCACTTTTATAGCCGGGCTCCTAAGTACAGTATTGTCTTATAATATGCCATATAATCGGCTTGGCTTTAGCAGCTTTTTTAATTACCCTCTTTGTGCCAAACAGTTTCTCCTCCATTCTCTCATTTCAAATGACGTGTCTACGTCAGTAGATTTTCCCCCCAGCTATTCAGCATCCTCAGGGGGCTCCAGGAAAAATGACTGGGGTCAGCACCAGCCCCCTTTGATGCTTTTTCACCCCACAGGTATAAAGCACCAACTGAACGAACTGCATCCACCTGTCCCGGGGTCACAGAACTTCTTCTCCCAGAACTTCAGAATCATTTTGGTTGGAAGAGACTTTCAGGATCATTGAGTCCAACTGTTAACTGCCAGGTCCCCACTGACCCCTGTCCCTCAGCAGCACCTCCCCATGGCTGGGAAACCCTCCAGGGATGGGGACTCCACCACTGCCCTGGGCAGCCTAATGCCCAAACTAAACCTCCTCTGGTGCAACTTGAGGCTATCTCTTCTTGTCCTGTCACTCGTTACTTGGGAGAAGAGACCGACCCCCACCTCATGCCAACCTCCCAGAGGGGAGACCTCCCCACCACGAGCCTCGCCGCACCCAAGGCAGGCATCTCCACCCAGGCCGACACGCCACAGTGCAGGGGGAAATGCAGGACGGTTAAAAATCAAAGTGAGCACTGCAACCCTCAGCATGAGGGACCCAAGCACTCTCTGCCTCCCGTCTGCAGCTCTTTGACTTTGAGCAATCACATGATTTTCAATCTGATTTTGAGCAACCACATTTTTAATGTTTCGAGCAATCACACGATTTTGGGTTTAAGCAATCACATGGCTTGCAGTTTTGTTTTAAACAAGCTGAAAACCCGACACCAGGATTTTGAGCAACCACATTTTTAATGTTTCGAGCAATCACACGATTTTGGGTTTAAGCAATCACATGGCTTGCAGTTTCGTTTTAAACAAGCTGAAAACCCGACACCAGTCCCTGCCTCGCTGCACGGGGCCCTAGCGCCCAGCTCAGCACCCCGGGCAGAAACCGTACCCCTCGTCCACCCTGCTGCTGAGGGTCCTGGGAGGAGCTGTCAACCTCCAGTCTCCACACCCTGCTACTGCGGGGTAAGGTCTCAAAAAAGCCTCTTCTCCACCTGGAAAACCGTAGTTTTGTCTGGATAGGACCAGGATAACAAAAAAGGAGAAGTTTCTGCAAAGGAACCTCAGGGCCAAGTCGTGCTTCAAATCCAGAAACAGCAACAAAGCAGCTTGGGAGGGATGGAGCGAAAAATAAATAACATAGAAGAAAATCTAATAAATGAGGCCAAGGAGCTCTGATTTCAAGAGCCAAGACCTCACCCTGCGGTGGGGGCAAACCCTGCAGGCTCCCTCTGTGACTTCCTTGTCATTGATGCTCAGTTTCCGGGCTGTATATACACTCCCGTATGGATGTGTAGATGGTAGCAGACAAAAAAACACCAAAATTCAGTGTTCTCACTGGTTTTGTTCTCTGGAACTGAAAAATGCAGCAGCTCTCCCCTTTCCACCATGCCCTGAGCAAGCTGAGTGCAAGAAACAAGATCCTGAGGGGGTATTTTCCACCTTGCAGGGGGCAGGACTCCCAAATTCCCATCCGAGGACACAAACAAATGCCATGAAAAACCTGGAACTGAGCATGCATAACAGAGAAGCCAGAGAGGAGGCTCCGGCTGGCGGTGCTTCCTGGGAACCTGCCCCTCTGTCCCCAGGCAGCTCTGGGCAAGAGGGATCTCCATCTGTCTTGGACTCGATCTGTTTGGGTTTGGGAAGTAATCGTCTCAAGGAAGCCCCTGGCACCCCTGGGATGTGCTGAGTCAAAGCAGGATTATGCACATGGCTGGCTTCAGCTCTGTGCTATAATTTTAAATGGTTTTTAATTAAAAAAAGTAGCCAGCTGATTGACTTCTTTCTTTCCCGATCCTACTTGCCTGACGTGAGGACCCCTGCGCTCCACAGGACCATACATACAAGTGGTCACAAGTCATATTCAGTAGTTACTAAAAATGGGGTTTAGGTGTCTGCTGTTGGTCAACAGGCTCCCAAACACCACCTATGCTCCCAATGACTCAAAAAACCACAAACCAAACCCAATTCTAAGGTATCCCATGGATAAATACTGGTTCTGTCTGGGTTGTGATGCCACACACCGAGCCCCGATCTCAGTGGTGAAGCTGCGGCACACCTGGGCAGAGCTTTCCTCGTCCCTGTGCCACCACCAGCATCCCGGGATGCTGCTCCAGGCACGTCCTCCACCCAGCCACTGCACTCAGAGTAACAACCTCTCCTTACCCGAACACCCATTGTGAAGCCTGTTTCCTTAGGAACACAGCCCCTGCCCAACACCCCCCACCCCCGCAGAGCGGCTCAGGTCCCTTCTTCAGGAATCCAGTCATGTCAAAGAAGCTCCCAGCCGGGGTCGGCTGCTGACAGCGGTCAGGATTTGGCCCTGAATCTTCTGAGTATAAATACACACCTCTTCGCCCTTCCAGCATCAATGGGTGCAATTCAATTACACCCCTGTGAAGATCCAGAACAAACCTGCTGACTTTACTGCGGCTATTCCACAGTAGCTCAGGTTTAAATACAGTTAGAATTAGCTCAACACACGCATGTGTTCAAAGCAGAGCTATAAACTGGTGGGAACAGGCAAATGGCACCTAGGCAGACGGCCAGAACCCCAGCTGATGGGACTAAGGCTGGATCAGCTGGAGATACGCCGTGCCCTGGCTCAGATACAGGCAGGCGAGCTCTTTACTCCTGACAATTAGCATATACGTTAAAACCCTGGAGCCTACAGGACACGCACCAACCCTGGCCCAGAGGATGTGTTAAAGCAAAGCAAAAAACCCCAGCTCAAATCTGTGCAAGCTCTCTCTGTGAATGGCAAGTGGATTTTCTAACAAATCGTTTGCTCAGACACATGGGTGAGCTGAGGATAACGTGGCAGGTTGGTTTGTCTGGAGCAGAACCGGCACCGGTGCCCAGAGGCTGCAGTGACGGTGCTTAGGAATACAGAGAGGATTAATAACAACAATAAAATACTGTTAAACATCATTCAGTTCTTGGTATCACAGGGAAACAGAGCAGAGAGGAAAAAAAATACCTGAACTTTGGGGGTTTAAGACATTTTCATTCCCGTATTAAAATGCAAGTGCATTTCTTGTCTGCTACCATCTACGATGCATCAACTGAGCTACGTACCATTCAAGGCAGCGTAGGCTTTTTCCAGTGACGTTATCCGTCTAGGGGCTACAGCGCAAGTTAAGACAAGAAAAAAAAAAAAAAAAAAGAGAGAGAAAGAAAGCTGCAGGGTATATTTTCACTAAGCCAAGAGAACCCAGACTTCTGCTTGTGATGAAATGTAGTCACAGCAAGAGGGGCTGCCCCAGGACATGGGAACACTCAGCATCGTCTCACTACAAGAACAAGGTAAGAGAGATGCCTGTTACATTCAGAGAATGAGAGAGCCATGAGTGCTGCAGCTTGGATTCTTGGTCACAAACAAAAGCAAACCCGAGGATGTCACTGTCTCTAGCGGCCTAAAATTCCTCCGGTCCTGAGGGTCCTCAGCACAGAGATGCTTTCAGTAGCTAAATAACAGCCTGGTGAGCTGGGTGGGTGGGCTGGGCTCTCCATCACGCACCAGGGACCCCTTTTGGGATGTGCTTGAGCCCACGAGCATCCCCTGAGCTACACTGCACTCCTGACAGCTCAAGGTCCACACGTGCCCAGGGATATGTGGCCGAACTGCAGCGTTTATGGCACATGCCAAAGCTGCAGCAGCAGTTGTGCTTTGTGGCCGCACTGGAGGAGAAAAAAAATATCTGAGGTTAAAGCAGATGAAAAGCAAACAGGGAAACTGTGTCAGTTCTGCAGCAATGAGGGGGGAACAGAAGAAAAAGGGATCCCTAAGGAGAGGCTGGTGCTCGCCACTGACTCTGAAGTGACGAGCGATATCAAAAAGAAATTAATTTCCTGGGGAAAAGCAGCAGCAATGGGGCTAGGGCCCAGATTTGCATGATGGGCGAAAGGAGGAATGAAGCGGCTCATCACACCAAAGCTAGCAGTCCTCAGGAGAGCCGGCAGGGGCAACGGGGGCTGCGGGTCGTGGCATCAGGGAGGCTCTTGCTGCCAAACTGCAGCACACGTGCACCGGGAAATTAGAGGGGATGGGGAGAGAGAGCAGGGGTATGTGTCCGAATTTGCTGAGCAGGGATATGAGCAATCTGAAGCAGCTCAAAATACACATCAAACATTTCAAGCAGGCTCAGGAAAGCAGCCGTTGCAGCACAGGAGACAAGAGCTCTGCCGATACCTCTGGTTGGGCTGCACA
>NW_010420283.1:20649-26376 GCF_000710305.1 Buceros rhinoceros silvestris
CAGCAGCACCAAAGGAACAGGAAAAACACGGGGTTTTACACAGGGCAGCTGCAGGCACCAACATTTGGGTGCCGATCACGGTGAGCTGAGCACTGAGCCGGACCCTGGGCTGCAGCTGCACAAATCCTGCCATAAGTGGTCGCAGGACCCACCTGTAAAATAACGGATGCTGCCCATTGCCTGGACCCCAAATCGCTGGTCGACACCCTGTGGGCAGCACCCACCACGCCAAATGTTTAGGCAGATCCGCAATGCAAAGGGGAAGCGATGCAGGTGGGTCACGCCGGCACTGGGAAAGCCAAGCTAGAGGCCAAGCCAAGAAGGACCAAGGAGTTGGCACAGCTCCCATCCTGGAGGAATGCAGGCAGGAGCACGGGCAGGAGGGCAGGCAGGCAGCGAGGAAGAGAAGCACAGAGCAGCACCCTTCCAACAGGAATCAGGAGCGGTTTAGGAAGGGCAGCACGACATTTTGTTTGGTTGACGGCAACTCAAAGGCATTTGCAGCGTTTCAGGTGCAGATTTCAAGATGCCATTATGAAATCATGCTGATTAAGAAAGATAATGAACATGTCTTGTCCTGGTAACCCACATGCGCTGCTCAGCCTGAACCGGGGGAGGCATCTCACCAGGATCGCTGCCGTTGCGCTGTGTGGCATGGAGAACATCCCTAAGTGCCGGACCACAGCCAGGATGGAGCAGTACCCACCTCACTGTGCAATAAGCACCCTGAAAAACAGGGTTTGGGGGTCTCTGAAGGACATGGCAGGATACGAGGCTGGTGGGGAGCGGGAGGGAGGCAAGAGGAAAGCAAACACGAGAGTTGGGATGAGCTGGGTGATGGTGCTGCCTTCTACATCGGCGCAAGGATGCCACACATGCAGGGCAAGGGAAAAGGAGAAAAAAACCAGGCAAAGGAAAAGGTGACTGCAATCACAGAGGTGCTTATAAACAAGCCTTGAAGTTCCACAGCTACTGCTTGAATTTTCACCTTCAGGCTAGAAACACTCACCAGCTGAACCCTAAAATATAATTCACCCCAGATAACAGGAAGGTGGATCAGAAGGAAGAATAATCTGGCTGTTAAACATCGGGGCTAAACATCGGGGCTGGGGGTTGAAGGCAGAGGGGCAGGGACCTCGAAAAGCAACCTGGTGATGGAGCAAGACGCACTCAACCGCCACCACCGCCCCAGCAAGTGCTTTCCTTGTTTTTTTCTTCTTGTTAGGAGTTTCCAACGTGAGGCACATCTCATCAAAGTCCTGAGGAGGACTGTGCTCTCGTGATTAAAAAAAACATATAAATGATGCCTGGATGTGTGTTTTTTTTTTTTAATTAAAGAACACTGCCTGCCCTACTTTATTAATTGGAGTATGGGAAATAATCTATCAGGGTGGTAGGGAGTTTGGGGAATAGGACAGATGGAGCTGGTGTACATTTTCAATCAAAGCACATAAAAATTAACAGACAGAAAGATTTTTGTGTGTGTGTGCTAGATTACTTATGCTTGATTTTTTTTTTCAAAGGCTCAAATTAAGCCTGTTTTGTGCCTCAGGAAAGAAGAAAAGAAAGGATAACTGCTGTGTTTATAGTGCTGAAGTGTCACCCCTGCTCACTCAACTTCTGTTTTCATGCTGAAAGATCATTCTGTTTTAAAAAAGGGGGTTTGAAAGTCTTTTTCGCAGAGCAGAGACCAGAGGTGGGAAGAAAAGAAACTGGAATCAAAATGAAAATCCCAGGATGCCAGAAGAGTTGTGCTCCTGGGCTGCAGCCACGCAGGTCAAGTGCTGGCAGAGGCACCGGTGACCTTGGGGCCACTGTCCCACCTTTGAAAGGCTGCAAATCCACGCTGCAGAAGAGAGATGCAGCCACTGACCTCCTCCGGGCACCAGGAAGCACCACCAGCTTTATTTTTCCAAAACTCAGCCTCATTTCCCCCCTAAACCCACCTTCTTCCCCAAACAGCATCCCAGCAGGCGTGAGCCCCCCAGCTGCCTCTGCACCAGCAGCCTCACCCCCCCGCTGCGACCCATTAGCAGGGAGATGCCATTGCAATAGAGAAATCACAGATTATCTTGAGGAAAAAAGAGCAGATGATATTGAAATCCTTTTATCTGTTTCTGTCACACTTCAAAAGTGGGTGTTCCCAAAAGAGAAGCTAAGGAGACCAGTCCTGCAGTTATCGGGGGTGCTCTTTGCAATGCAAGAGATGCACAACTTGTTCAAAGCAAATTAAACCCCTAAATTAACCCAAAGGCCACTAAAATCACCCCAAAGTGATTAAAAAAAAAATTAAATTTCCCTTTCCCCTTAAAATATGTATTTTCATGTAATTTTTGGCCAAAATGATCCATAAAATTCATAACTTCCCTTATATTTGTAGTTATCTCCCGGGCTTTCCAGCTTTTAGATGCTTTTGCAATGCCATCCTGCTTGGGCATAACTATTGCTTTCATTTTAATGCTCCTCAGCCAAATAAAAGTGATTTTCACTGATTTTGTTGAACTGCTGCTGCTGGCAGGACTTTACTACGCAAGATTGAGGTAAAAAAGAACACTCTTAAATTTATATTTTTATGTCTAGTTGGAAATAATTAATTTTGTTGAGGCAGATGAACCGTGATCAAGAGACTGTACCACTGGGTTGCCACCATCCACTTCGGTGTAATGGGGTGGAAAAGCAGATGAGGGGTTAATTGCTGTTAACGGGGATTTGGGGGGAGCAAAATACAAACAACTTTTTTCTTGAGGAGACATTCTGGTAGTAACCTGACTTCTAGAAAATCATTGTAAGTCCTGGGATTGTCTCTGAAGATTTATCAAATATATGAAACAGTCTATAATTGAGATGGCAAGTCAGAAAACCCCCTCACCTGCGACTGCTCTTATTTAAAACCCCTGTGGGAGGAGAGGCCCTGAAGCCCCGAGCCCGCGAGGATGCTGTGATCTCCTCCCCACCCCGCCTGGGTACCACAATACACGCAATAAAGTATGTCTTTGGGTATGTGTGAGCACGGGCCAGCCCGTGGTGGGAACGTTCAGCTGGAGAAGGAGGGGAAAAAAAATGTTGCACATCAAAAAGAAAATCAATTTCCTTTACATCTCTATTTCTCAGGCTGCGTTTCGCAGCCAGCTGGCAGGTTGAAGTATTTGCCTTCTGATGTGCTCCTTTGTTAATGGTGTGATTTGTGTCAGATCAGCGTCTCTTAACATAATTATATCGATTACGGCGGAGGAACGGGAAGACAAGATGCGGCTGGAGGAGCGGATACATCCTCAGCTCGCTCCGGTGTTACAGCCGCGTAATTGCCGCGTAATTCTGTGGAAAACCAGAGTTCTGCGAAACTTGTGTTTCACCGAGGGCTCCTTGAAGGTGCAGCTGATGCAAGCCAGCACCTTGCTGCTGGACCAGAAGATAGGAAGGCCAAGGCCAAGGTCCACGGAAGCCTTGGGGGACTCTCCCCTCACCTTGGCTGGGCCACACAGAGGGATGGAGAGGGTTGACACGGGGACCATGCCCTGGACTGACTTTCTCAGACAGCTCGCCTCTTGCTAGAGCCCTCTCAGGCGTCTAACACCTTTGTGCTGTTCCCAATAAGGGCATATAAATGTTTTCCTCTCTGTCATATTTGTCTTCCCTAAATTGTGCCATCCCCATGGAGACTGGCCAAGGAAATGAGAAGCCATCAATAAAGACGACAACATTTTTTGCACCCATCTGTGCTCTTCCAACAGTTGTAATTACAGACATTTAAAACCGAGACAGGTTTTTACCCACGTTTCTGATGGCAGCTCTCTTTTCTAGGCAGCCTAGAAGTGAGAGACAGAGCTACCACGTGATGCACGGGGAGTGACATGGATCTGGGATGGAAATTATGGAGCACACCCCAGACTCCCCAGCCTTCCCTCTCCCACATCTCCCCCGGTGTATCTGCACATGGAATGCCCACGACCCACTGCCACACTGCTGTAGCCCGATGAGGACCCTGCGGTTAATGACCCCCTTCCCACAACCCTCCCTCGCCACCGAACCTGCCAGCTCATTGCAACACTTACTTATTTTAAGAAAACGCTTAAGAAAGCATGTGCTTTCTTAAATACAGGACAGAGCTCCCTGCCCCAGATTAGCTCTTGGAAAATGCCAGCAATTCAAGGCAACGGCAGCAATACCAACAGGCCACACTGAGGCCACCTGTCTCGGTCAGGACAACTTCGGCAAATGCATCAAAGAACAAAAACAAAGCAGGAAGCCCAAGGAAATGAGGTCAGGGGCAACCTTCCTCCAGCTGATTAAATTATTGCTTGCCATCCACAGCTTACAACCCCCTGACCACCACTAAACACTCGGCCAATGCATTGCTTAAGCAAAAAGGCACCATCTCTTACCGGGTTTGGGGATGAGTCCTTGGAAAGGCCTGTGAAAAATAAGGAAAAAAGGAGATTTAAAATGAAACACCCCATGGAAGCCAACACACCTGGACCGAGCATTCTCCCGAGTCCAGAGAGGGCTGGGGATCAGCCTGTCCTTCGCACGCTGTGCCATGACTCGAGCAGGACCCCGACAAGAGCTCTGTGGCGATGGGGTCCTTGCAGTTCTGCTTGCAAGGACACACTGATAAAAAGCTTTTTGCCTCCCACAGAGTCCACCCCCTTTGGCTGCAAAGCCCACAAGATGCTGCCCCAAACGGCCAGTGCCCAGCACCTCTCCCAGCGCTGCAGGACCCCGAGCACTGCCTTACGCCGGCAACACACCAAGCGAAGTTTCTTTGTCTTATCCAGAGCCTCTTGGGGGGCTGGGATTTCTCTGCCTGGGTGTCCATCGAGCTGAGCACTGTTCTCTCCTGCCAGTGCCTTCCCCACTGCCTCCCTGGGCAGCGGACAGGAGGAAAGAGCAGGAGTCTCTATTTTAAGGTCCCCTCCTTCCTGCCAAACTGTTAGCTACTGACTTAATGACTGTCTTGGGAGCTGGAGGCGTTTCTAGGATTTACAGACCTATCCCAATGGGGTTGGCAGAGGTGGGGGTGCACTGGGGTTGGCTCCCTCCTCTCCCCCTCCCACTCCGCAGCAGACATCTCTCGTCACATACCTCGTCACGGTGAACTTGATTTTGTCGGCGACAGCCAATATCCTCTCCAGGTTCTGTGAGCCAAAGGTGCACGGCTTCCTGAAGGGGATCCCGGGGGGCAGCCCCTCTATTATCACTGACCCTGGATTGCTCTTGATCCGCTTGTATGGCACTTGCACGGGGTATTTAATCCCCAAGGCCTCACCTGGGAGAGAAGCGAGTGGTAAGTGAGCAGAGAGCACACAGGATGCCAGGGATGCCATTCCTACCATGGCTCCAGCTCCATCCCGGGCCCTGCCAAAGCCTGGCACGTCATGAGCAGGCTGCTGGAGGCACCACGTCAAGTGCTAGAACAAGGACCAAAGCGGCCACACATGCACAGCAGAGCTGGTGGGGCTGAGGAGGCAATCACAGAAAGGACTGGGTTGGGAAGGACCTTCAAAGCTCACCCAGTGCAAGCACCCTGCAGGCAGCAGGGACATCTGCACCCAGAGCAGGGTGCTCAGAGCCCCAAGGGTCAACCTGACCTGGGATGCTGCCAGGGATGGGGCTTCTCCCATCTCTTGGGGCAGCCTGGGCCAGCGTTTTATCACCCTCAACATAAACAATTTCTTCCTCAGATCTAGTCTGAACCCCCCTCTCCCAGTTGAACCATCACCCCTTGTC
>NW_010420283.1:26553-28159 GCF_000710305.1 Buceros rhinoceros silvestris
CACTCTGACAGCCCCTTGCAGCACTGACAGGCTGCGCTAAGGTCTCCCCGCAGCCTGCTCTGCTCCAGGCTGAACCCCCCCAGCTCTCTCCCCTCTCCTCCCAGCAGAGGGTTCCACCCTCGGGTCACTCCTGGGGCTCCTCTGGCCCCGCTCCAGAAGCTCTCTGTCTCTGCTGTGCTGAGGAGCCCTGAGCTGGCCCCAGCCCTGCAGGGGGGTCTCCCCAGAGCGCAGCAGGAAGGACAGGCAGCAGGGAGGGCTGTGTGGGAGCTGCCAAGGCAGCAAGTGTCAGCAGCAAAGAGCACCAATGCCCAGACCCACTATTCCTTCCTCAGCCGTCCAAGAAAGCACCTGGCAAAGAGGAATCAGGAGGAGGGAGGCATAGGGAGCAAAAAATTAGGAGAAGACAAGGGGGAGTAAAACCAACTCCCCCCCAGTTTCTCACCATATTTCTTATTGAACAGGTCCTGGACTTGCTCCCGCAGCGTGTTAGCGATGTCTATTCTGGAAAGCCTGGCATCATAATTTTCTGTAAAATAAAGAAACAATTATGGACTTCTGCTGGTAAATTAAAAGGCACTCTGTGACTTTTAAGTAATGCCATTTTCTAATTATAGGAAAGTCCTTATCTTGCAATTAGCTAATCTCTGGAGTGGGCCATTCAAAGTCCTTAAAAATAATCTAAACAGAAGCATGTTTTTTTCCCTGCCTGTTTGCTAAGAATAAAAGCACCATGAAATCGAAGATTCAGTTGTGATAATTATCGGCATCAAAATAAAAAGCACTCCAAAGCCTCTCTGAAGAGCCAAAGCCTTTGAAAAACCTCCATCCCTCCCTGCAAACCCCATGACCCAGGGAAAAGGGATGCTTGAGAGGGGCAGCCCTTGTCCACTAGCCCATGAGCTTCTCACCGTCGCTCCTTCGCTGACGGAGCCGCCGTGCTGGCTGCTGGTGCACACTGAGTGGGAGCAGCCTTTATACAAACATCACCCAGGTGGAAAAAGCCCCAGAAAAGGCAAACTCTGAGGCTTCCAAGACTTAATTATGTATCTTGCAAGGTCAGACAGCGAGATAAGCAAAGCCAGTTAATTAGGGCACCGCCAGAGTGCTTCAAACCTCTTTCTTGGAGCTATGGGACTGCCCGCCCCGGCTGTGTGTCTTGTCTTCTGGCTGTCTGTCCTTTCCATCACCTCACCCCACCTCCTCTCCTCTCCTCCCTCCCATCCCTGCCTTGCCCTGCTCTTCTGCCAACCCACCGAGCCCTGATGTCCTCTGCTCCTGTCCCACATCTGTTTGCTCTGTGTAGCCCCTGCAAAGGGCCAGGGACTCTGCCTCAACCCCCTGCAGATGCCTCCAGGCCCTCACCTTGAAAGCCCTGTCTCTTCACAGCGTCCTCCAGCAGCGCCTCGCTCGAGTCCCTTTCGCTGGCGGCTGAGACAGGAGGCATAAGAGGAATTAGGATTTGTGGTGCCGCCAAGCGGGATGAAGAGGAGGGGGTTTCGGCCAAAAAACAAGGTGGGGAGGGAAGGCAAGAGATGCGCTGTAGGAAAACGCTCTCAGTCCTCTCCTACCTAGTCCTTAACGGCCCGGCTCGACGGGGCCCCCGCGC
>NW_010420283.1:28204-33737 GCF_000710305.1 Buceros rhinoceros silvestris
GAACCCCCTCTCAGTCCGCTCCTCCCTAGTCCTTACCGGCCCGGCTGCCGGGCGTCTCGCAGCCTACCTTTGGCTGCCGGGCTGTCCGACGCCGGCTCCTTTATGCCCTCCGCCAGCAGCTCCGGTCTGGAAAACAGCGAGAAGCAGAGGGCACGCGCGTAAGCAACCTGCCCAGGGACTTCCTGCTGCTCCAGCACCACCCAGGACAACGCTCCTACAGCCACTAACCACTAACCGTGTCTGGCTAATGCCGTTTTAAACCGCCTGCAATGCAGCGGGGGAACTTTGGAAGCAATTTTCATGCCAGCAGACTCTTTAGCGAGCTGATGTGATGCTCCCCGAGATGAGATTGGGCTGGTGATGGCTGAGCATCCTAAATCAGCAGTTACACACTTCTAGGAGACATGGTCCCTTGGAGATGGGAAAAGCTGTGCACAGTTCCATTCAACATACAGCTGGCCCCAAACATAGTCACCTGGATATCTAATGCTAAAA
The DNA here is from genome assembly GCF_000710305.1 of Buceros rhinoceros silvestris. Lineage (NCBI taxonomy): Eukaryota > Metazoa > Chordata > Aves > Bucerotiformes > Bucerotidae > Buceros > Buceros rhinoceros. Next base: position 28,700 of record NW_010420283.1, read on the forward strand.
CTGCACAGCAAGGTGATAGCGGGGCTCGTTACAAGCCACACTGAGGCTGCGTCACAGAGAAATAGGTCTGGGATGGACAGGAGAAACCCCAAAGAGTGTTCAGGCTGGCCTGGGACTGCTGATCTGACACAACAGGATCTCTGTGCTCCCAACACTTATTGCTGTTTCAGCCACTCAACACACTGGTCACTTTAGCTCTCTCCTCTGCTCTCTCCTCAAGGGAGGCTGGGTCAGCATTTGGGTGAGAAAACCCCCGAAATACCTAAAGACATTTTGCATTTCCCCTCTGCTGGATCCGTTCCCTCTTTCAGGGTAATGTTACTGTGTTATGTTGTTCGTGGCATCTCACAGCCAGCCAGCTCCTGTGACAGTCCCTGCTCCCCAGCACAAGGACCACATCTTCCCTGATGCCTGCAGCATCCCATGTGCACATCTGCACTTCAGCTGGAAAACCTTCCAGGGCTCCCAGCCCCTCTCCTTGCCCCAAGCCTAGGCACCTGAAGGTTAAAGGCTCTGGCTCCTTCGCCCACCCTTGGGTGCTCCCTGCTACTGTGGCCAAACCTTTGCAAAAGTGGGTTAAACCCCCAAAAGACGGGGAGGGAGATGACAACATCACCACCGCCTCTCAGGGATGGCTCCAACAAGGCAACAACCCTTGGTTGCTTCTAATCAAGCAAATTTATTGATGGTGACCAAGTGATGGCTGTTCCCCAGGACACCGAGCAGCAGCCAGAGCTCCGAGCAGGAACATCCTCCTCAAGGGACGGCTGCTCCGCCTGCCTTACCTCTTAATGACAAACTGGATGTTGTTGCTCGCTTGCAGGATCTTCTTGAGCTTGGCAATCCCGAAGCAGTTGGGGCGTCGCAGGAGGATGCCCTCTGGCAAGCCCACAACGAAGAGGTCCTCAGGGTACATCAGGAACTTGGAGTAGGGAACTTTGACCGGCTCTGATATTCCTATGGCTTTTGCTGCGCGAGGACCAAATCTTGTTAGTTTGCTGGACCTCCATGTCGGCTCAAAGCAGCAGCGACACGATATGTTGGCAGCAGGGCTGAAGAGGGTTTTGGAGACTTTGTTGTCAGTCAGGGATGTCCCTGGTGAGGATGTCCCTGACACTGGTGGACACGAGATGACGGACAGAGCCAGGCAGCCACCCAGAGCTGGCTTTCGCTGTGTTAGCACAGTCTGCCTGTCGGTGGCATGCATCAAAGGGGCTTTCCATAAAGGTTGTGTCTCTCCACGAGGCCATGGGACCCCACATCCAGACCTCCATGGATGTCCCTCTCCTAGACGAGTGGACAATGAACTTGCCTGCAGGTGCCCTGACCCACCAGATGCCAGCTGTGAGATGCCCCTGCCCTGCCCCTGCCTGGAGGTTACCTGTGCAGCCCAGCATCACGAGGGCTCCCCTTGCTCTGCCAAGTATTGCCAAGATGCCACGGAACAGCCAGTGCCAAGCGGCTGTTTGGCCAGAGGAGAAAAATCAGGACAAAATCCCACGAGCATGGGTGAGGACTCCCAGTTCACTACTGAAGCGTGGGGTGCACCGAGGGTGATCGCTCTGCCGGCACCAAGCCCTGCCCAAGAGCATCCTGACTCTTCACCATTCCCCAGTCATGATGGGCTCTCCCAGTCCAGTGGCAGAGCCACATGCATACTGGTCCTGCCAGTGGCAAAACCCTTCTGCTAGCTCTCAAAACACATGTGTATCCTCGCTTGTATTTCTTGTGGGTTAAAGGACCTTTCTAAAAAGGAGTGATCAGAGCATGCTGAGTGCCAGCTCCCAGTTCCAGGGTCCCACCAGCCTTCCTGAGCCACGCCACGACCACCTTGGGTGGAAAACCCTCTCTGATATTGCAAACAAGTGACATTTCGGCCCTTCCCTCCACAGGAGGAAGGCTGAAGGTCACGGCAGCAACTCCTGGGCTGCACCCCATCAAAAGGCATCAAGGAAACCAAGGGAAGAGCTGCAATAACAAGGCCCAGGGAGATTTCAAATGCATTTGTAAGCCCAGCAGACAGCAAATGAACAAATTAGATTGCACCTTTACTCATCTGCTGGTTTGGAAATGGTGACATTTCTGAGCAATTAGGAGCTCCCCGCGGCAGAGGCCGGTACTCAGCATGATGAACGTGTGTTAATGACCATCTTACCGTATCTTGTGTTGAACAAAATTTCAACTTGTTTCCTCAAATGACTTAAAACGTCCCCTATACCATCTGCAAAAGAAAAAAAAAGAGATAAATGCTTGAGAAACCAGCTGCCTCCGGGGGAAGCAACACGCAGAGCAGGTGAGCAGCCCCTGACCCCCAGCAGAGCTGGCCATGTGCTCTTCACGCCTCCCAGATTGGTGCTGGTCCTCCCGCAGCTGCCTCCAAGCTCATCCCCGAGTGAGGAGGGGCAGTGATTTACCTGCACCAGAGGTGTGCTAGCAGTAAGGACTAAAAAAAATTGGGGATAAAGTAAATCTGGGCAAAAGAGGGGTGGACAGGCCAGAGCCTGGGAACAGAGCGGTGCCTTTCGCTGCTGAGCTTTTCCGAGGCTGAATGTTTTGCTGATACAGAAGGAAGCCTATGAAACCCAATCTGAAATATATCTGTGTTCATCCACCCTTCCAAAAGCTTGCAATGGTGGGCGATGTCCGGAGTTCACTGCACACTCACCTGATCCCTCCATCTGCTTTTCTTCGTGTCGCGACTCCTCGTTGGGCCCCTTCTCCGTCCCTGCTGAGGATGAGGAGGGTTAGCAGTGGCTGGTGCCGGCAAAACCAGATCAGACATGAGCACGAGGTCTCCAGGTCCCCAGCAGTCACCCAGCCACCCCTGCCCCTCACACATCGCAGCACAGGCTTGGGCTGGCAGCGTCACACCAGGAGCTGCATAAGCAGAACAAACCCGCCGCCTACACGCGAGAAGCCTGCCCGCCCTTCGGTGAGGGCTTCCTGGGAGAGGCGAGACCCAGCACTCGGCTCAAGTGAGGGCAGCTCCAGCTCTGGCACAAATCCCCCAGGTAAATTCCAGCTGTGAGCCAGGCAGAGATGCTGGGGTTTGCAGCACGCTGGGACTGCAGAGAGGCTGGGAAGAAGCAGCAGTGCCAGAAAAGCCACCGGTTTGTCTATGGGAGCTCCCAGCTGGCCTGGTTGAGGCCACAACTCTGGAAGTGGGTCCCAACTCAAACAGCTTGGCTCAAAAATGGTATTTACTCATTTCTGACACAGGCACGAACTCCCGTGCCCCCGCGCAGTCTCCTGGATGCTTTATTTCTGGTACCTGCTACCGTTTCTAGGATGTAGTTTGACTCCTCCGAGGGCATGTGCGTGGGCACTGGGTCGTGCATCTCGTCCGAACCGGGCGATCGGTCTGCAGACAAAACCCAAAGGGCAGCTTTTGTCTTGATACTGGGGGGCACCATCCCCAGAACAGGGTTCAGAGGGCGCTGGCTCATCAGCAAGGGCTGAGTGAAGGGACCCTGCTCCCCAGAGCCCCGCACACCATGGCCCCACACCAGGAGCTCGCCCCTGAAACACACCGGACCTCTCAGCCCGAGGGAAAGGAGCAGAAGTTTCTTCCTAACCTCTGCAGAAGGTGAAGAGCAAAACCAGTTCAAAATTATTTATTTGGTTTAATTCCAACTAGACACTCAATTTTGGCTTAAAAAATAAATGCTGCTTGACTTGGCTACTCCACCGCAGAAAACCATTCCTCTAATGCTGCCTTCCTCCCCAGAATCACACCTCCTCGGGTTCCCCTACGTGATTTATATGCCCTCTTCATTTTACCTGTCTCCCCTAATGCTGAGCTCTCCAATGCCCTCAAAGAGCTGTCCAAATTTAGCTTTAAACAAACCTTCAGCTAGTTTAAGCACTTCAAATCAGGTCACTCCTTAATCATCACTTTGCAGGATAAATAATCCAAATTTCCTCTGTTTCTGCCTGTAGGTGCACACCTCTTGTCTATTAATCCTCCTCCCTGCTGTCAGCTGTACTCCCTCTGAATGAACTCCATCTTCAAATAAGGTAAAAAAGGTGGACTCTGGACCTGAAGTATGATCTACCCGGCACCGGAGAAGTGGTAACACCTCCTCCTCCTCCTCTTCCTCCCACGCACCACCAGCTCACCACGTATTAGCTTTCTTCTCTTCCATTAGCTGCCAAGTTGAAAATTAAAATGTTTGGTCCACCACTACACCTCGTTTCGCCTCCTTCCCCTGCACTCTGCGATAATCCTGGAGTGAGTCCCCAGATATCGCTACATCAAGGGGACTGCTATGATTCAGGTGCAACAGAGATCGCACCGGTGCGGCGGGGCCAGGTGTCACTGCTGTCCCCAGCATCGCTCACTCTCAGGCACATTGCGAGTCCTGTTGCTGCCCTCATTCTGGTGAGATTATTAATTAATGTTTGCAAAGCACACAGAAAATGCAAAGTGCTAACTATCCACTCATTAAATTCTGAGGATCCTCCTACCATTTGCTGCACTGTCCAGGTCAGGGAAGTGGAAAACAACTCTCGCAGCTGCCCCTCAAGCACCCAACCACTCATCTCCATCGCCACCCACTGCCACCGACCTCTCCTGGCAGAAACGTGGAGAAGTGCATCAGTGCCACCAGTGCCAACATGTTTTCAGCACACGTTTAACATCAAACCAGTTCTTAGGAACTCTGCACAACCAGGCTGTGTTTCTAGAGTAAGGACCTCATAAAAGCATCCCACACTTGACACCTGGGATTCTCCAGGCCCACACGTGAAGGAAAGCAGCAAACTTTGCTTTCTCCAGGGGTAAGGCAAGATAGAAGAGCAAGAAGAGAGAAACACAGAGAGTCCTAAAACACACTCCACTACACCCAGGAAACCAGCTCATTCCCGATATGCCCCTTAAAATGACTTTCAATGATGGAATACCATTGCACAGGCACGGGGAGACCTTCCGGCTGGGAGAGAACCTGCAAACACCTCTTCTCAAAGCAAAACGCTGGGACATGATGCAGCAGCCCTGCCTGCACAGAGGCTGGCGCACCACGCCCGGGCCCCGCACCTA
>NW_010420283.1:33794-38090 GCF_000710305.1 Buceros rhinoceros silvestris
CCGGTGCCCAGCACCTACCTGGCACGGTGATCTGGATGATGTCCAGCTCGTCCGGCTCGATTTTGATCTGCCTGATGCCACCCAGCTCTCCTGAGGTACCTACCAGGGAAAAGCAACGAAAGGCAAATCGCCAACAGGAACCGGCAATGCCGTGTCTGCCCACCAGCATGGGCAGGGAAACCGAGGCTGGCCGCGACTTCAGTGCCAACCGAGGATCCCACAGCCAAGTGGCCCAGTGGCACCAAGCCCATGGCATGGAGGTACCCAAAGGGCACCTATGGGCATGCCCCTCTGCAAACAGCTCAGCTGGCAGGAGCTGTTGGTGCCTTCGAACCGGCTGCTGGCCCTCATCATGTGCTTGTTCCTGACTTTCTTCACTTAAAATGAACTGGGTCACCCAATGAGCGTTGGAGGGGATGCAGGAGGAGCATCTCCAGCAGGTACTTACAGGAAGAAGGGAACTCAGAGACTGAAGACTTCCCTTAGCTTCACATTTAAGCACAAGCTTAAATCTCATTATTTCAATTAACGCACTTTTGGGACCCAGCTGGAGGGTCACAGGGTAAGACCCTTCATCTCTGCATCTACTGAACAGGGATAAAGACCTTAGAGAACTGCACCGTGAGGCAACCAGGTAACTGATGCCATGTGTCCGAGTCACTGTGCAGGCAGCTTTCTCTAGTGCCCCCCCAATATCACTCTTTTGCAAGAGAAAATGAATTATTCCTCACCTGGTTCACAAGTTTCAGAAACACTACACTTCTCGGACCTGGAAGGGAAAGGCAGACGAGAGATGGTCACAGAGCAACCAAAGAGAGCTTAAAACCCAGCGGTGTGCGGAGGGCTGATCCTGGCAGGAGGGAGAAACTCATCAGCCTCCTGCGACACCAGGCAAGGGCTGCAGAGGGGTCCCCAAGGACACCGCACCCACAGGCCCAGCAGCGTCACGGCATCTGGGGCTGCAAGGGACAGCCACGGTCTGTGGATTCTCTGTGAAAAAGCCCCGCTCCCAAACCCTTCCCAGTCCTGCACCACCGCTGACCACAGCCCTGCCTCTAGACCCCGAGGGATGCAACTGCAGCAGAGAGCTCCTGAAAGCAAGAGGGGTTTGAAGCCCCAGACCTGGCTGACTCCGTGCCCTGGTGGCAGAGAGCAGCGCATAAAACATCGTTACAATGTGGTTACTCATGGAGCTAAAGTAAATAGGGAGAAAGGAAAAAAGTCAATTGATTTGGTAAATATTTATTCTGCTCAAAGCTTCTATCCCCTGAAAACTGGGCGCTATCCCAAACTCGCATCTACAGTTAACTTTGCATGCCCAGGAATTTACACAAGGTGTTCAGCATCCAAATGAGATTACTTTGCTTTCTCAGGACGTATTTGCTTTCTGCCTCTCTCTTTCTTAAACAAGAACAACCACAGCTCTTTGGCAGCAAGGGACCCAAGGAACGGCACTGGAAAACTCACTCCTCCACAATGCCGGTCCTTCAGGGGGAAGGAAAACCCTTCTGAGCCAGCACCACTTCCCCATTGGCTCAGGGGCATGTTCAAAACCACTTCTCACCCACCTAAACCCACTCAGCAGCGTCAGCAGAACAAACTAGGGGCAACGCAAAGAAAGCCCAAGTGCTCTCGAAATGTTCTTCCTCAACGGGCAAAAAGGCTCTCTGCTCTAGAAAGTACTGCATCTATTACCCAGGAGCCTTGGGAAGGGCTTTAAACCTTCCGCTAGGTCATCCTTTCACTAGGCAACTCTAGGAGGAGGGCTTCCCCGGGGAGCGCGTTACCCCTCGCAGGATCTGGCCCTTCTCCCTGGAGTATTTGGTGTTGCCCTTTCCCTGAAACTGGACTCTGACCTGGGTGAACCATTGCTATGGAAATGCTCTGCTCCCATCAGAGAACAGGAGCAGGAAAAACACAGTGGGATTTGAATATCAACCTGTATTTCCCTGCAGCCAGGCATTATCAATGCACTGGGAGAATCACTGAATCACTGGGGAGATCTAAGTGGACCGAACTTACAAACACCAGGCAAACAAGCTGTGCCACACCACTGCGATTTGCCATCCCCTTCGTGACCAGAGGGACACAGGGACCTCAGGTCTGTGCTCGATTAAATGTGCACACACACACAGCGTAAATCAGGAACAGGGCAGACAGACACTCCACTGGGATAAACTCACAAGGGGCCCCGGGGTGATCTTTGGGTTGTGCCTGATTTACGCCGGTGGATGGTGGTCAGCCCAGCCCAGTCCACGTGACAGCACCACCACAGGGAGGGCAATCCAAATCTGGCTGGATACAAATTACCCCTTAAACACCAATTTTTTCCCCCATGGGGATTTTCTGAAGTGGTTTTACTGCTCGTGCAACCCCTCCCTGGCCCGCAGCTGCAGTGCAGCATGTGAGATGGGGATGGTGCAGCAGCAGCAAGGGCTGTTCGGGAACAGACTCCAGCCACCCTCGCAGCTCTGCAGTGGCAAACCTCAGCTCCCACCCCACCGGCACCCTCCCACAGACACACAGCAGCTGGCTATCTACCTATTGCTGTGCAGAAACTGGCTCGGCATCTCTAATAGCCCATCCTTCCACCTTCATGATGCCAGTCACACCAATTTAACTGCACAGTGGGATCTTCTGTTGCAAAAATTAAGTGTCCTAATTGCAAATGTTAACAAATGAACAGCAAAACAAGAAGCCTCAGGGCAGGTTTCAGCCCCGTGGTGTGCTCAGAGGCCAGCAGTATTTGAAGCACCACCATTTCTTGTGGCATCCAGGGCAGAGCAGATGCTCCACTGCTCCCCAAGTCTAAATGCCTCCAGACGTGGAGCGATCTGGCAAGGTGCAGAGAGCAAAACGTGGCTGAAGAATGGTTTTGTGGCTAAGCCCTAGCTGGGGATCCCGGAGATCGAGTTTAGTTCCCTGTCACACCAGTGAAGCACCTCAGCCTGGGACCCAGCCCAGCTGAGTTCCCACTGCAGATGTCTCCAGCCGAGGCTCTCATGCAGAGTCCCTTCAGGACCCGATCAGGAAGAGAAGCGGGCACTCGTGGGTGCCTCTAACCCGTTTACAATGGTTGGAAAGGGCTGACTCACCCAGTGCACTGAGCTTGTGCTGGTGAAAGGTTCTGGAGTGACTCAGCCAGCCCCGCTCCGGCATGGACAACCAACGGCAGCCACCGCCAGCCTCTCCCCAGCAAAGCGGGCAAATGGCCCTGCTGCTGTGGCTCTGTTCCCCCAGCACAGCACGTAGTGTGCTGTCCTTTGGGTGACACCAGCTTGCTGAGCACCAACAATCGCAACCTGTGTACGGTACGAATGCACAAATCACCCACCATAGTGTTCCGCAGCAGAGGGACAGCAAGGTTGTGCAAGAGCCACCCCAACCCTGTGGGGTAAAACCACCCCCAAGCTCTCCTTTGAAGCTTCACACACCCAGAGGGCTGGGTGACAAATGCCAGCCCCACGGACTTGGCAGCTCAAGAGGTCTCTGCCCTCTGAAGCCACAGGATTTCAGTGCTTGGTGCAATGCTGGGCTCGCTCACTGCCTGCTCTAACACTGCTGATGTGGCTGTTCCCCTGCCCAGGGGGGGCATGACCGAGGAGGCACAAGGCAGCCACATCCACGGGGACACATGTGAAACAACACTGGCAAGAACCAGGAGGAGACTCCAACCTGTGGCAGCTTCACATCAACAAAGAGCTAAGGAGGGAGGAGAACCCAACACATGCCATGGAGGTGATGGGGCAAGTTATTCCATCTCTCTTGCAGAAGTTACCAACCCCCTAGCACAGTCTACAGCCCTGGATGATGGTGACACTTCATCCCGGAGGGGCTGAGGAGCACTTGCTCCTACAGCCCTGCTCCTGAGCCTCCCTGCAGCTGGTGGCCTCCAGCATGGGTGTACGGATCATCCCAGCAAAGTTCACTCTGCTGCTTGTAAACCCAGCCATGACCGAGCCGTCCGTGCGGGGCAAGGCTGGGAAAAGGCTCCTTTCCTTGCAGGACGGGCTCACCCGCCAGCACCAGTTATGAACTGCTGCTCTGCTTCTCTTGTTTAAAGTGATTTCAAAGGTAAAGGCTGGGGCTAAATATACCTTGCTTCTGACCAGCTGAAGCAAAAATGAAAGAAGCTGGGGCTACACAGAGGAAAATACCTCTTGGATCTCCCAGCATGGGTTGGAAAGCAGCACTACGCACTTCACAGCTCCTGCCAGCACGTTACAGACCAGTCTAGCTTGTGGCATGGTTGTACCAGAAACAGGCACTCTCGCACAAAGCCTCCTGCCCTGCTGA
>NW_010420283.1:38184-44676 GCF_000710305.1 Buceros rhinoceros silvestris
AAGCACTCTCGCACAAAGCCTCCTGCCCTCCTGAACGCTCTAACCCCGCTTTTATTAAAACATCCCTTAATCCGCTATTAGTCTCCCTGTGAGCTTTATAAACAAGTAACACTTAATTAGCAGGATGTTGTGTTACGGTTGAGGGTGAATCCTTAGGCCATGCTTTACCACCGGAGATGACTCCTGCAGGTAATCCCAGCCTGCCCAGGCACAGCCCGATTTCATCAGTTTTGTACAAAATCAATGATTCCAAACTTGGCTGTTTTGGCAAACACTGCTACAGCAGCACAGCGAGGACCTGCTGGGCACGTCAATGCCTCCAGAATAACTCTCCGAGCGATGTCACTTTGTGGTGGCCAGGGAACAGGAGTGTCACTTACCGGCTGCTGGTCTGAGAGGTCCCTGCCAGGTCCAGCACAGCCCCACGGTGTGGCTCGGGGGAGATCTCCCCGGGGGGGCTGGAGGGCTCCAGCTTGGTTGGATCTTTGGTAAATTTGCTTCCTGGTGCCGGGTGTGCAGGGCAGGTTTGGAAGGAAAAGCAAAACCAGAATTAGCAACCAGAGAGGCCAGTAATGCAGCTTTTCCACCTCCGTTTTCAGCCCTCCAGTCCCAGAGCTGAAGCGGGGTGGAGGACAAGTTATCAAGCATCACCTGCTTGCAAAGAGAAGGGCACTGATTTGATCAGGTTTACATGTTAAAATAAAAGTAAAACTTCTCCTTAAACCCCTGTGTAACTAAGCGTGTCCTGGGAAGCCCTGCCAAGGATGCAGCATCTCCAGAAAGGGCTGGCTGCCAGTTCAGGGTGGCGAGAGATGGGGACTGGGGTCGGGAAACCCAGGCACAGCCAGGGCCATGGACCAGTGCTGCAGGAGCTAGCCTCAAAGCAGGGAGAGCCCTGTGCAAAGGGAGGGGAACGGGAGCTCGGCAAAGCCCAGAGCAGCAGTGCCACAGGGAGCCCATCCCGCAGCTCCAAGCCCTGCATGCAGCAGGAGAAATCTCTGCTGCAGTGATGCGGTGGGGGACAAAAGCATCCTGTCGACATGAAAAACCTCCTCTCTCTCTTTCCTGTTCCTCAGCAACATGACAGGAGCTGAAACGAAGCCTCAGCAATGACCTTGGAAATGAAAAGAGTGATCTGAAGGCAGGGAAGGAAATGAGAATTGGGCAGGGAAGGTAAGCAAAGAGCTGAAGTATTAGTGCTGGGGGACAAAGGGAATGAAACTACACCACGAGGCCACAGAAACCACATCGATGTCTTGTTAAATATCTGCTGCCAAAAGCCCTTCACTGGTCTCAGTGTGCCATCGTGATATCCCCACCCTACCAAAACACAGCTGCGGGAACATGAAGCTCTTTCCTTTCGGCTTCATCCTGCAAGGAAGGGCAAGGCTCTGGCCTTGGACTCACAGCAATACCGAGCCCTAAAGACACTATTTATCCAGCAACAGCCCAAAAGGCTCCTTTTAATTTGTGCTTTCTATGGACTGAATCTTGTTCTTGCAACAGGAAAGTCTGCCTGAAGCTGCCACCCAGGGGAGTAGCAAAAATAGGTTTCTTAGCAGTGGTGGGTATTTTAATTAAAGGGTGAGCAAAACTGTTCGGGAATTTAAAATACAGCTCCACTTGGAAAACAGTGTCTTTGCAAAAATGGCACCTCCTGACTCAGCAGATGCTTTTTTTTTTTTTTTGCACAGTCAGATGTGCTGACATGAATCATGAAAAGCCAGGTTTAATGTGTTTGGCTTCTGGTAGCCCTGCAGGGACCTGGCAGGGGAGGGGGATCTGCCACCCGCCCCGGTCCTGCTGGGTTTGCTTCCTCCTCTCCTAATTTCCACTTGCACCTCCCTGCTGTGTAACCCCTGAGCTCGTAGCGCGGTGCTTCCCATCAGCAGCTCTTGAGCTGAGACAGACAGAGAGAGCTGAGGCTCGTACAGACGTATGCGATGCCTCCCCCAGACACCACTCAACCATGATGGATTTGCAAGGAAAATCCAAGTGTCCTAAGACACAGCTCAGTGCTCCATCCCTTGGGGGTGGGTTAGAGCTTAAAAAAATCCATTTCTTGAGAAAAAAAGTCATTAATGGGGTTGGAGACAAAGAAACACCCCAATGGAGATGGGACCTGCTCCAGGCTCTGATGGACGTCCCTTTTGGGTGGCTGCAGCATCACCATCCCCAGGGAGTACTCTTGGGGCTGTTGGTGTATCTTTCTAGCAGAAATTAGAACTATGAAAAACAGATGAAACTCTCTCTGGAAACACAGCAGCCGAAACCCAGCTGCAGTATTATCGTGTGGGAAATTGTATCTCTAGCTAGCCTTTGTTTGATTAACTCTAACCAAAACAGTAACCACGTGTGGACTAACCCCTTTTATCCAACCACAGTGCCTTAAGAGATGCATGTGGTCTGTGTCACAAAGACACCATCCAATCACCATGTAGCTAGTCGGGTGAACAAGAGTCTATAAATTGGGATGTAATGTAAACAACAAACGGGTCTCACTACACACCATATTGGCGTATGTGTGATTCGTCCCACTCCAGCCGAGAGCTCGAAGGCTCCCTGCAAGAATATAGCGGGGATTGCTACAGGGGCCAGCGCTGTCATGGGGCCACGAGGGTTAATTTGGCCGGTGGAGATGTCAGAGAAGGTGGTGCCTGGAAAGCTGCCAGTGTGTGGGGTTGGCAGCTTGGAAAAAAAAATCAACAGTCCCCAAACAGGTCTTCACTTGCGAGCCAAGCCCAGGTGATGCAGGAGCGGGGCTGGGCGGTGATAAATTTGGGTGCAGTGCTATATTTCAGGTGTGTACCTGGGTGCTGGGACGGGGGCAGCTGCTGGAGCGAGGGTTGGGCCAGCAGCACCAGTACCTGTCTCCTTTTACGTGCCAAGAAGCACTTCAACTGCCTTCTCCAGCTCAGACCAAATGAGAGGGCAAAGAAAACCAAAGAAACCCCCTCCCCAGGGTTCTGTCACTGAAAAAAAAGATTTTGGGGTTTGTTTTTTTTTAAAAGCAGTCAGTGGCTGGATGATGCTGGTACTTCCCATCCAAAAAAATAAAAAAAGAGAGTAATTTACCCAGCAGTGACTTTTTTGCCTCCTGAAAGCACAGAAACATGCTGTGTGCTGCCCATAGCTGTAGTTCTGCCCGGCGCAGGCAGCCAGCCCAGCCTCATGCTCTGGGGAGTTCTCACTTAAACCTTCAAAACACTATTTTAGGGCGGCACGGTGCTTGCACCGGTCGCAGGCGAAGGCAATCCCAGCGCACCTGGGTGTAGGACACAGACAAAGCTTCTCACTGAGCATAACCGCACATGACCTGCACTTCTGCTGCTTACAGGTGACAGTATTCCAACTCTGCTTCTCTGGATAATCTTTCAGTTTTGTGGGCAATAAGTCAGAGGAAATGCAGAACGTACCTGTAAAAATTCTCTCGTCAAACATCCTAGAAGGAAAAAAATAGAGATTAGAAATAGGTGCTTCTAATGACTGAATTTTAGGGTTTATTAATGAACAGCATTAAACCAACTCAAAACAGTTTAATTCATTCACTTAAAAAAGGGAATAAATTTTTCACCTAAAAAAGAATAAAAAAGCTTTTAGCCTGTTGTGCAACCAAGCAATCTTAGAGCATATGCTTTTTAACTAAAGCACCTTTAAATCTGCTTACAAGTCATTCTCTTAATTTAATTAACTTATTAAATGAGGCTGCTATAGCCTAGATTTACCAGAAGAGACAGTGGGACTGAAGCAGCTGTTGCTGGACCTTCACTTCACGACATAAACCATCGACCAGATGTTACCTGTCCCCTGAACACCATATTTTGGTGCTACCTACACCTTTGCTCATGGGAACAAAGTGTGTTCAGGGCCACCTCCTGGGGCCTTATCCCGCCTGAGCAGTGTGGCTCCTCCAGGGGCTGACATCTGGAAAGCTAATTGCTTTTAGGATGCCTGAGTCTTGTCGATGTTGGTGATTTTAGCCCCTTTGGGAGCCTTAGCCAGGGTTTTTCGGCACCACACTTTCGCACCTCTAGCAGAGGAACAACACAAGTGCTGCACAGGTAGGGATCAAATAAGTAAATATATTACAAAGTAGAGGAAAGAGGCCACTCCTCCTGTTCCAGTGAAACACAAACACCAAGACACATCGTATATATAGGATGTCCGAAAGAGGTCACCACAAGACAAGGTGGAGGGGAATCCCTGTGTGTGGATGTTCCTCCTCCGCCCCAGAGGCACCACTCCCATCCACCAAATGCCACCGGAAGGAGTGGTGCAGCATTTGGAGGGTCCCGATACCACCTGAAATGCTTAGGGTGGCACCAGCAATGTCTGCATGGACTTAACAATTGGGTGCTGGGGCTTGGGGGTGACTGTGGTACAGCCAGCCCTGCCACAGCCTCACAGAAATGGAGAGAGTGATGGAAAACAGAGGGGGTTGAGGAAGAAAAATGCTGTTTAGCTCTTTTCCATAAAAAAAGGGTAAAATGAGTTTTGGGTGTCAAACAAACCCTGTGAGCATGGAGGGAACACAGATTCGTTGCCTTCCTCACCACCCACCTTTTGATGACAAAATGGATGTTGTGCCTCTCCTCCAGTATCCGTTTCAGTTTGGGGACACCATAGGTGCAAGGTCTTTTGAAGGGTATTTTGTCCGGGATGCCGATGATTTCCACCGCCTCGGGGTCGCAGGCAATCTTCCGGTACGGGACAGGGACCATGTGGTCTAACCCCAAGGCTTCGGCTGGAAGGTGAATGCATGGTTTTCACTTAAACACACACCTTTCCTTTTACAGATGATAAAACAAAGGCGTAAAGGCTTGACTCAAGCCGAGCGAGTGCCTCTGCCTTCTCCTTTGCCCTGGGAATGTGAGCCCTGGGAGCAGCTCACCCGTGGCAGATGGGACAATGGGGAGATGGAGCAGCAAACACAGCTAGCTGTGTCCTCCAAAACCCCCAAACGCACCCAGCGTTGCTCAAACAAGGGGCGAGCTGGGCTGTGCGCTGTCCCCAAGCTCCCTGTGACTGCAGCAGGTCGCTAAGCTACATAACTCACAAGCTGCACATACAGTTAGTAAGTCACAGAGCTCATCTACAGCCTATCTACAGCTCATGAGTGACAGAGCACATGCCTATAGCCCATCTATAACCCACGAGCGACAGAGCACACACCTATAGCCCATCTCTAACTCATGAAATACACGGTCTGATGGGGATGGGACAGGTGACAACCTCCACCCCATCAGCCCATTCCCCAGCAATTTCCTGAGCTTACAGCTGCCGAAACACCCAGGATCTAATCCAAAAGCACTGCCCATGACAAGGGAAGCACCAACGATGCCCCTAAGGCCGTGCAGGTGGGAAAAAGCAGCTGCAAATCTTTTTATTCCCCTGCCACGTTAATTTAAAATGGCCACATGGCACCGCTCCCCCTCGCCTGAAGCACTGGCGGTGCCCAGGCGCGCTGACCCGGAGTGCCACGCTGCAAACTGGGGCTGGTTTACAGCCCAGTTCTAAATTCCTCGACGACGGGGGGGCTTCAAAGGGAAATATTGACATAACCTTCAGCAGACACCCAGAGACTGGGAGCTGCTGGGCTCAATGTGTTAGGAAGAGAAGGGAGCTCTAGCATATGGCTTCTGCTGCTGTGTTAGGGAACAAAAATGATTGCTATATAATGATATGCAAACCACAAGCGCTGCAGATGCATAATGGGATATTAACTCCTACTCACCATATCTGCTGTTAAACAGAATTTGCACGCACTCCCTAAGGGTGTTGATATCTTCGGTTTCTTTTATAAAACTGTCCCACTTATCTATCAAAACAAAATATAAGAAATAAGGAACTTCCATATGGTTCGTACACAGCAGATGCACTTTTCTTGTGCGAAGCGCTGGGAAGCAGGAACAAGACTTTACTGCTTTAAAAATAACGATTTCCCTCTTGCTGAGTGGATTTTGCCAGGCTGGCAGATAAAGTCTGGGCTTCCCCAGCCCCAGCCCCAGCCCCAAGCAACCTCTTCTGCAGCCGTACATGTGCGAAGCAGATTCCTAAGAAATGACCCCATAAAACTTCTCAACCCTGAAGTCCCTCTGGGACAGAGCAAACTCAACCTGAAATGAACCTGTGAAAGGCTCGGCCATTTCAGAGGAGCCTTTTCACCTCCTTCTCTTTCCCAACTTTCCCACCCATATTTTTTTAACAGGGGCGGGCGAGGGTTTTGATGTAAACACATCAGCGTTTTGAGGTTGCACTTCCCTGAGGTGGGTTAGAGGTGGGGAAGTGGCAGAGTCTCCTCCCCATTGCTGATCCCCCCGGGCACTGCTGCAGAATCACGCCGGGGTTAGTGGGTTTCAGCTGCTCTGAAATAGCGCCAAGCTTTCAGCGGGGATTTGTTGTGTGCAGCTCAGGCAAACGGCCTCGCCCAAAGCCGTGCCTCGTTCCCCGCACGCGAAGCAGGAACGGGATTTCCCAGCCGGCCTGCAGTGC
>NW_010420283.1:44828-45653 GCF_000710305.1 Buceros rhinoceros silvestris
GGGAAGAACCCCAGTGGGAATGAAGGTCTTGGCTGCAATGCTGAGACGTCGCAGCAAGTAAAGGGGAAAAAAATCTCCCACGGCAGCATTCCCAGTGCTGCTGGATCCCTGCAGAGCATGGGGTGGCTGGGAGACTGCTGCGGCAAGGCAGAGCCGGGGAGAATCCTGTCACTAAGAGCTGGCTGCCAGCCACCCCCAGTGCCAGAGTGGGACACAGACCTGTCTTGTCATGGACAATGGAGAAGAGGATGCGCTTGGACGAGTGCACGTTCTGGATGAGGGGACCTCCGGAGACTGACGATTTCTGTCCTGGACAAGAGGGGAGGCAAAGACAAAGGGCTGATGAGAGCCTGACCGATGCTCCAGGCACCTGAACAAGCCCTGGGTGCTGTTCCTCGCCTGCAACACCAACCCGACCCTGCTGGCTCTCCTCCGGGCACCCTGGCCGGGGTCCCAGGCAGACCGAGCCCCCACTGTCCCCCCGGCTGCCCCTCCAGCCTTATGGCGCGGCACCCAGCCTTCCAGGGCCGAAATGGAGGTGCACCCCGTCAGCACCTTGGAGCACCCAGGAAAGGGCCGGGGTGGCACGGCACGGCGGGGGGTGGTCCGCTCATCTCCATATGGACCGAGCTTTGCACCGATTTCCATCCGAGGACCGCCACAACACCCTGGCCTGTCCCCTGTCAGCGCCGGGGGGGTGGGCTTAGCGCCAGGCCCTCGGCTGAGAGCAAACTCCAGGCTATTACCACAGCAGTCGCTGTACTCCTGTGAGGAAGGCACCTTCAGCTCGCCCGCGGGCCTGGGCAGCAGCGGCTCGCCCGGCGC
>NW_010420283.1:46121-55050 GCF_000710305.1 Buceros rhinoceros silvestris
CGAGGGATGTACAAGTCAGCTGAGCGTTGGGGTTCGGCTCTCGGCTGGGCTCGTCTGCTGGCCTGAGGGGAAGGAAGGAAGAAGACGAGGAAAAAACAGGTTCCATCGGGTCCGTGGTGCTGCTGAGCCAGGACAAGAAAAGATGTGGAGGGGGAGGGAGAGCCGTGCCCGCGAGGGTGGGACATGTTGCACTGCCAGCTGCCAGGCTCTTTGTTTCAAAAATCACATCCACCACCTAACTCCCTCCTGCTTCTTCAGGCACCTGGACCATTTTTGTCATCTTTAAGTGAAGCAGGTTGGTCTCGTGGCAGTTCAAGGCGTTTACATTAGCTAGGACAAACTGTCCAGCTCCATGGGTTTAAGGAGTAAAAGGAGTTAAACAATTTGTGTGACCACAACCACTTGACTCCGCTGCCTGTCCCAGTCCCCAGGACCCATGGTGCGTTCAAGGGGGACCTCAGTCAGCCCAGGGATGAGCATCAGAGCGAGGAAGCCCACAAGCTTCACATAAGACAGGCGGCTGCAAGCTCACAGACAGCTTGCATTCTGCGTGTCCTACTTTTAGCTGTCTCAGCCTGATTTTCCAGAAGTGCGGAGTCTTCGGAGGAGGTATTTGGTAGCACTCAGCATTTCTCTAAATGGATCCGAGGTGCTGCCAGCCAGGCGAATGCAGAGGAAACTCACCCCAAACTGTCGAGCCCCTTGCAAAATCATGGCCAGAACAGGGAGCTCGCCCCGCCGCAGTCCCCACCTCCCTCCTCGTCTAGCGTTAAAAACCCCATTTCAGCCTGGGAAGAAGCTTGCAGCATTTCCACTGGAAACCTCTCTGGAGACAGAAAAGCACTTAGCTTACCGCAGCGGAAATTTTGCGGAGACACATAAAGCGATGCGGTTAATGCACACGTTTACACGTGCTTATTATAGGAACGAGTCTAGAGCCACCTGACACTGATGAACCTCCAAACAAGGCTGGATTTGGCACGGCTAGATGTAGGTTCCTGGGTCTGGAGGAGAAGCTGGGTCATGGGAGGGACCCTCCTGCCTGCTCCACACATCCCCCTGCACTGTAAGAGCCACCATCCCAACAGCTCGCTGCCCTCCTGACCCTTGGGGATGCCCAAAATTACCTTTTTATCCTGAAGCGGATGCTATGGCTGTGCTCTAGGATGGCCATCAGGGACTTCACGTCGTACTCCATGGGTTTCTTAAAGCTGATCCCCTCAGGCAAGCCGGCCACCGCCAGCGAGCCCGGCTCTTTCAGGAACCTCTCATACGGCAAAGGGACCACGCTGCTCTTCCCCACCGCTTCACCTGAGGAGGGGACAACGTTACACACCGACGGATACCCTGCGCCCCCGACCACAGCCGAGCCGGGCTGAAGGAGCAAATGCAAGAGCAAGAGACACCGACGGAAACGTTATGAGAAGAAAAACTCCTTCTGCCTCTGCACTTAGCATGCAAGGCCCTCCAAGCCCTTTGTAAAAGTGTAATTAATAAAAAGCTCACGAAAGCCAATAAGCAGATGTCTCATCTTTCAGGTCACCCAGTAAAATTCTCGGTTGGGGTCACTTGGCACAAGCCCACCCCCGGGAGTGCCCAGACGTGTGCCAGCAAGGGATGTGGCCGCCAGCAAGTCAGGAGGGAGCTGAGAGCTGACAAAGGAGGCTGAAGGGCTCGTGCTGATTTTTATCTCATGTTTACTGAGATATTCTGGGAAGCTTATTTTCAGTCACTTTTCTTATTTTACCTCCTGGAAGAACGGGAAGTACTTTGCTGTTGCTGTCAGGCAGCCTCAACGCACTTTGAAAGACAAGAAAGGAAAAACCCAGCAGTCTCCCTCCATCCCACCATTCACAAGCAGGATGAACCTCGAACATTTGATGGCACAATTGCCTCCAGCAGCCCAGAAGTCTCACCCGCTCCCCTTGACAATGGCTGCAGAGTGCCCCTGTGTCCCCACCACCTGGGGCTGGCTCCGCTGTACCTCTGACACCAAAATCTCCCCAAGGAGTCAGGAGCAAACCACATACCCTTCCCCGGCAGCAGCAGATGACCAGCGAGCACTGCAGCCACACAGACACCTATAGAGAGCCCACGCGCCCAAACCAGGGGGCTTATGGTGTTCTCCAGGCAAGACACGGTCAGGAAACCAGTCCCCTCTGAAGGGTTTCAAGGGGTGGCCAAAACCCTTGAGCTGCTCTCTGTGGAAAAATTACTTTGGAAACCAACCCAAGATGCTGCAACTGATAAACCTGGTGCTGAAAGCACGAAGCAGTAGAGACAGCCACACAGGAATGCAGCCTGTCTGGCAAAGCAGCGTCCAGATGCAGAACATCTGGCTGCATGGCAAGGTGTGTGTGCCTTCATCTCCAGGCAGAGGGGCAGGCAGAGGAGATTACAGGACCTTTAAATAGCTGTGGAGTCTTACACTGTTTATTTTTTTAAAAAATCTTTTCTTTTTCATCTCTTCTTTAAAAAAAAAACCACCAAAAGATCTTACAGAAACCCTGGAAATCTTGTGACACTGTCAGCGAGTCCTTATTAAAAGTGATTTCCTCAACACGTTCTTTGAAGGAACACGCGATAACTAACGACATGTGACTCGCATGAGCCATCAAGGTTCCTCATAGGCAGGAAGGATAATGTTTTAATTAAGCCAGGATCAGAAGTTTCAAACAAGCCTTTGCACCACAACACTGCGAGAACACTTTCTGCAAGCTGGTGGTTCCCCTGCCCCAGCGTGCCGGCTCTCGCGGCTTTCCGCCCCCCGCCATCACCTCTCTTCGTGATGGGGAGAAGCTCCCGATGCCCACGGCGGCTTCTTATCAAGCCGACACTCAACAACTCCCCGAACATATTTTTATGGGGAACGTGTTACTGTCAAAGTGACCTTCACCAAGCCTCGCGCTGCCATGCAGAGGCTCACGGTTTAGCTAAAGAGAGACAATAATCATCATTAATGCCTGTTTAATAGGAGCCAGCGGTAATCAGTCATTCTGTTGGTGCAGAGATTACCCGGCTCTGGAGGGAATACGCGATCTTTTTGACTGAGCATTTTCTGAGATTTTTTTGTTTCCACTCCCTGTTGATGGGAGGTGACTGAAAAGATAATAAAAAAAAAAAAACCAACACCATAGGAAAGAGAACCGTTAATTCATGAGAGTCCTCTCGGTGCTGGAAACAGAATCACCCTGGGACACCTATTATCTCCTGCGGTACTCCTCCCCACTCAACCAGGAGAGGCTCTTGCCGAGGCACGCCGAGAGGGGAGCACCCACCCAGGGGGTTTCACCTTAGAGCAGCTCAAAGATGGAAACTGTTGATCCTACTGAATCAGCAGCAAAGGCAGAATTACACCCAAAAGCAGAACTACACCAAAGCCAGAACTACAGCCATTGCCAGGGCCAAAACCACCAGCCCAACCCCCTCCCGCCACAGGCTGGGGACCCAGTCAGCTTGTCCTCACACCTCGACAAGGTAATGACCTTCGCAAACCCACCCCGACAGATGGGCTGCCTGGTACATACACCCCACGCAGATGTGCCCTGATCAAGCTTTTTACACAATTATACGTTCGTGGTATGTCATGTACGACTAACTCCTGTACTCCCATGGGCTCTGCAAAGCCTGGCACGGTCCCAGCAGCAGGACAGTGAGACCTGCAGCTCGGAGCAGGAATCCAGCCAGCACTGAAACACCCTCCCCACCCCGTTCCCTCGGCTCCTCTGCGTTGTCCCTTCCCTCTCGCTTGGGCCCAGCCTTTCGAAGGCAGTGAGAGGATCTGATTACCCCCATTAGTGGGAATATCGCCTCCAAGTCCTTTAAGTGGTTTCAGAAAACCTCAGTGATTGTCCCCAGGGGAAGGGTTGCCATCTCTCCTTTCTGTCTGTGAAACCCGTGGCAGTCACTGGCAAGGCGAGCGCCGAGCAACAGCCAGCAGAGGCAGAACCTGCGCATGAGCCTAGGGTGGTTGGTGGGAGCACCCGTCATCCCCCTCCCATCGCATGGGAGTGCCCATTCCCAAACCCAGCACACAACCAGGGGCAACACCTGTGCTTCAGGCTCAGGGAGACCCACACAGCCCTGGCAGGACTTCGTAGCATGCCCCAAACCCCAAATGGTGACAGGGACCTGCACCCAGGAAAGCGAAACACCTGGTTCTGCAGCTGGTCCAGCTGCAGAGCCTGAACTCCCCTGAAGCATCACGCAGGGCTCATGCCACCCTCCGAGCAGCTCGGGGGAATATTGGGGCTCACCGTTTTTCCAAGCCAGCCTCACTGTTTGTAGCCAGACCAGCAAGGCCCTAGAGGTGCTGCCAGGGGACGAGCCGGGAGCACAGCTGCTACCTCCAGCCACTCCACCAGGGTTCCAGCAGGGACCTCCCGAGTGAAAAACAGGCTCTGCCGCTGCTGGAGCCTCCACAGATTGGGCCCGGAGGGAGCTCTGCAACCCACTGGGTTACATATCAACAGCCATATGGTCATCTACATTTTAATTGCAGAAGCTTTATTGCTGGGAATGATGCATGTGCTGGAACGGCACCAGCTCGTCTCCCGGAGCCGGGGCTGCGGGGCTGCCTGCTAGAAAAATCATCTTTTTTCCTTTTAAATAGACTTGCCAGGGAAAGGGGTGAGAGAGTCTCTGCAGAGCCCTGACACAGCGCTTGTGAAAGAGGTGCAGTAGACAAGGCATCAGGGATGAATGTTCTTGAAAATCATGCTCAGGGCACGGCAGAGGCTTCCTCTGGATGGAGGCGGGGGGGCAAAGGATGCTCCCCCCAGCATGGGGATTATTTTGAACCCAGTTTGGGACACTGGAAAGTGAAGAAGCGGTGGCTGGATCCCATCTCAAAGCAACACTAACCCTAGCAGGAGCATGTCCCGTCTCGCACCCCCTGCCAGGTGCCTGCTCCCTCACCAGGGAGCCGGGCTGGGGTCAAAAGCCGCATGCAGCGGCAGTGCTGGGCAGGTCAGCAAGCCCCGGGGGCAATCCAAATCCCCAAATGGAAGCGTGAAGGTTCTTACTATAAAGCACATCAAACACTTCCTCTACCATCTTCCTGAGGAGGTACACGTCTGATCCCTGGTCCGGGGAGACCCTGAGCACGCTTCGCCCGCACTCCTTTGCCTTCTTCTGCGCCTCCACGTCCTGCTCCTTCCTCTGCTGGACTCCTGCGAAGGGAGAGGAGAAAAGAGGAGATGCTGCAGTGAGCAGAGGGTTCATGGGTGATGCTGTGTGCCCTTTCAAGCAGCTGCAAAGCGATCAAACCCACCACAACCAACTCAGCCAGGGCTGAATGCATCCCCGCCCGCCAAACATCAGGCAAGAGGAGGTCCCTTGGGCACTAAGCCCCTCGCTGCCCCCTCAGCATCAGCAAAACCCTCTGGCTGGGCAAGTGGGTCTCCCGCCCACTCCAGCCCCCCAGTCTGGATGGGGCCACAACCCCCAGCAGCCGCTAATATGCAGGGGAAGGTGCTGGCATGGGCAGCGGTGCCAGCAGCGGGGTTGGTCATTCTGCGCGTGCTCCCCCCCTTCCCTGGTTTTACCCACTCAGCTGCACTGAAACTGTTGTGATTAATTGGGCAGCGCATTTCTTTTCTCTGGTTTCAATCTGCTTAGCCTTCAATCTCTCAGGAAAAGAAAATCCGCCTTTCTTGGAGGCTTTTTTACCCTTCAGCATCACGTAGCTCAGTAATACCAGCTATTTCCTGCTAATTTCCCCCATTAAACCTCAAATAAAGCATATCTTCAGCAATGACTTCCTTGCATCTCTAAACGCACAAAAAATTAAACAGTACAAGTGCATTATTGCTGTTCTATCCAAAGCGATTCGC
Source organism: Buceros rhinoceros silvestris (assembly GCF_000710305.1). Lineage (NCBI taxonomy): Eukaryota > Metazoa > Chordata > Aves > Bucerotiformes > Bucerotidae > Buceros > Buceros rhinoceros. Next base: position 51,956 of record NW_010420283.1, read on the forward strand.
GAGGGATTTTCGGTGGCGAAGGACTAATTCCTTCATCATCTTCGACAGGCTCCTGCCGGTGATTGGCCCTGGATGCTGCTGGGCGCTCAAGGAGGAGCCCGTGGATCCCTCCCAAGGAAACAGCCCGTGGCTGGGACATCACCGGGATGGGCTGAAAGCCACGCAGGATACCCACAGACAGAGGAAAGGGGTCAGACCCAACACCACACAACCCCTGGCAAGCTCCACACGTCTCCCGCTGTGTGGGGAAACAGGCCCTGGAAAACTTTTCTGGGGTGTTTTACCAAGGTGGCGAAACACATCTGCATCCACACCCTCCTAGGACCACCTCTCCCTCCCGGCCGAGCGCTAACTCTCCGCCGCTGACATTAATCCTGATCACTGTCAGGTCCCCCCCACCCCGTCCGCCAGGAAAGGCTGAGTCAGAGGTTCAGATAAAGGAGGGTGTTCAAGCGAGGTCTGTGCGCCCAGAGAGATAAGAGGCTTCTTACATCTCCCAGCAATGTCTGCTTTAGATTATTTCAGATCCTTTCTAAGGGGCAGCTAGACCATAAATCAGAGGCACTTCCAGGGATGCTTTCTACCGCGTGCCAGTTGTGAGAGCTTTATGGAGTGGAGTTGAGCCCAGGCCATTTATAATTCAAGACAGAGTTATCACATTTCACCCTGTCTCCAGCACCAGCCACTTCGCCCAAACCCCATCATCAAGATTTTGTGCTTTCAACCAGATGTGACTATTTCACTTTGACAAAGGTGTCAGTGAAGCCAGAGGAGAGGGGAATCAGGACCTAATGTTGGGTGCCTTGCCCAGCACAGGGGTAGGTCACTGACCAGGATATACGAATATAAATATTTCTAAAAGTGGGATTTGCAGATGGTCATCAATATTGTGAGCTCCAGGGAGACACAGCTGGCATTTAATACAAGAGGGAGCTTCTTCCCCTTGGCCACCTCACTGCCATTCACTGCTTGGGTACCTCCCTGCCCCTCACGGGTGGTGGGAAGGGGAGGCAGTGGCCCATGAATGCAGGAAACATCTCCAGAACGCCTCCTGACCTGCAAAACATAACGCACCAAAGCAGAGGATAACTAACGGCGGCTCTCCTGGGTGCGATGGCGTGGAGGAGGTGGCCAGCAGCTGCCCATGGCAGGCAGGATGGAGGAGCAGAGCGGAGCCTTGGCAGGGAGATGCTCCTGTACAGCCATGCCGGCTCACCTCGCACACGAGCAGAAAGTAACACGAGCAGACAGCGACTCGGGCAGCTTTACAGTGCTCGTGTTTTCACTAGACTGAACCCTTCCTGAGCAATCTCTCCAATGAATTAAACACCAATATGGTCTCCATCAACACCACATGTGTGCACATACAACAGGGTTGTTTCTTCTGCTGTGGGCAGCATGTGCAAGCAGATCCAGGTCTGGGGACCCGCCTGGTCTAGGGTCCCCAGCATCATCACAGCCAGATCCCATCCCAGCTCCTGTGTGGAGTGGGAAAGCAGCAGCTGGCACTGCAGGGATGATGCTGTCCATGAAATGCAGGTCCCCATTGACAGCTTGGCTCCCACCCTCCCCTCAGCTCCCAGGCTGTTTCCAGGGAGCTGGCAGCGGCATGGAGCTGGGACAGAGGGCTGGGTGCCAGCTCACCACATGCAGGGCTGCCACCAGTCAAACACATCCCTGTGATACCGGTGACTCTGATCTGAGACTGGGGGGACCACAGCTCCTGCTCAAGGCACCCTTTCACCACTGCTAGCCCTTCAAAAAAATAAGCAACTCCACAACCAACACTCCCAGTTCCCAAATCCATCCCTGTTTTGCCAAAACCAGGAAAAAAGCCTTGGCACACAAAAGCCTCTCTGCTCCTGGGGGATCACTAGGAGAAACAGTTTCTGCTAAGTCCCCAAACGCCACTCCAGCGGACCGGCACTGTTGTGTCAGGCCAAGAGTGCAGGAAAAGCAGAGCAGCCAGGCAGCCCCGTGCCGCCCCAGGGATGCTTTGGAGAGGAGAGCTGGGCACATGAGAGGCTCCAGCTGTGGTTCCCACCCGCTTTCTCCATCCCTTTAGACACCGCTCAGCCCCACGGACAGACAGCACCATGGTGCCCCCTGAGACAATGGCCCCTCTGCACATGGTGGGAGTCCCAGCTGGCACAGCCAGAGCACCAACCTCAGCGTGAGAGCGGACCGCGCCGGCGGGGATACTCACTGCAAAACTTCTGGAAGTCAGCTTGCAGCTCCTTGCGGGCACTGAGGAAGAGCCGTCCCTTCTCGGTGCCCAGCACGAAGGCGCTCTCCTCGTGGACGGCGATGCAGGCCACCTCCGCGTTCAGCTTGGAAAGCGCCGAGCACTGCGGGGAGGCACTGGGTCAGAGTGGCTGTGGCAGCAGCCCCTGCTTTTTTCCAGTGGGATTTTTTTCCTTCCCAGCAAAAGATTCCCCCATGAAAAGTAATGTTCTGGTTTGGGTCAGAATTTCACGGGGTTTATGATATGTCCTAAACACTTCGGTGACTTTACAGCTCCGGAAAGACATCAGGCTGAGCTATGATTTGCTGCAAAACAAGAACTATTTACCCATCATTTCCCTTCACTTTTTCCTATCCTAAAAGTAAACATTTTACAGTATTTCTTTAAAAGAAAACATTCCTGTAAAAACAACCAACCAACCAACAATGATTTGTATCTTTCCACCAGCTCTAATGAAATAAGGAGCACGGGAATCTTATTTCAGCTGAGGAGCACTAATATGGTCAAAGTCTGGATTAGTCGAATGATTCTTCTTGTACAGTTATGCAAAACATTAAAGAGATGGAAAAGACTTCCTCCAGTAATCCATTTTATGTAACGTGCGCTTCCTGCTCTACATAATGCACACATATATGCGGGTTTATTATTATTTTTTATATTATAATAGTTAAGGCAGTGCCGGCAGCCTGAGTCATAGTCCCACAGCTACAGCACTGATGCTAGGAAGATGTTGTCCCCGGGTCACAATTTAAATGGGTAAAACAGGGGGGATTTTCCCCATCGGCAGCCCCAGGTAGATGTGTTGTCTGCACCCAGCACTGCGGAGAGGCTGGAGGGGCTGGGAGCCAGG
>NW_010420283.1:55115-57079 GCF_000710305.1 Buceros rhinoceros silvestris
GGTGCTGGCAGCCAGGGAGGGAGCAGGACCGACTCCCCCAGCTACCTTCAGCTCTCTGCACACGTTTACAGCCAGCTTGATTTGTGTGGGCTTAAACCAGTCCCTATACTGGGTTATTTTACCTCCTGCTCGCTTTCTTCAAGAAGGAGGTATTGAATCACATCCCCCAAAATAGATATTTTTAAGAAACCTCCTTTCAAAAACCCAGCAGCAAACAGAAATATTTTGCTCTAAAAACCCAACACTCAAAAAATAAATACAAAATCTCAGGGATGCGAGATTTGGAGCCAGTCTAAATCCAAACCCTCAACCCGCCTGGGAACATGCGGGTGGCCCCGCAGTTTATTTATCGCATACACAGGCAGCCAGGCTTCAGTGGGTGCAGAGCCTGGCACTGGAAGTGCTGGGATAAAGGCTGGATTTCAGGAGCAGCCCGGCCCCTTGGCCCTGGTGGAAGCACCTAACGAGGACTGCAGAATAATGTATATTCATTAGGAAGCCAAACTACGGTAACACGATTTGCTGTATGGGATGGCACGTGTATAAATCATCAAAGCAGCCCAGGGTGCGTCAGCTCTGGGAAACCTGCTCCTTAGTGGAGCAGTGATGGTCAAAGAGAAGGAAATGAGTATTAGTGAAAAAAAACCCCTACCTGCACAGGGAAGATGATGCTTCCAAGACAAATACATTAAACACGACTTGGCTTTAAGAAGGGAGGGCTATTTAGCGTGTCGCATTGCATTAGATATTTGTTACTACACACTCACTTTCCCTTCCTGATCACATTCACAGTTAAAAATGAGATTAGCTCTGGTCCACGAGACTTAATCCAGACAGTTATCTTGTTTATGTAAGCATGGCTGACTTAGGCAAGGTTTCCATCGGGAATTCTACGTCAAAAGATATGAAAGTTATTTTCTTTGTTCTCGGAGATAAAAGCCATTGTTCTCCTGTTGTGTAAAAGCTCACGGTAACGTTGGTAAAACATCAAGGAAAAAAAACCCCAACCACCCCACATTCAGTTGATACCAACATAAATATTAATGGGAAAACAATACACATCTGAGATTAACTTGGGCTGACTTTATGATCCTTACGGCTGTCAGGGCTGGAGAGGATTTTTATTTCCCAGCTCTGGCAGCTCCTTGGGCTTTCCAGCAGCGGAGGGGAGCGGGATGAGCTCGACAGCCCTCCCTGCTTCAGCCCTGCTCCCAGCCAACGCCGGTAAGAGGAAGCAAAAGGAGGGGGACAGGGGTGCCACCGGCCTCTTACCATGGAGTCTAAGGCAGACACTAAGCTGGTGATGATTTCGTCTTTCTGGGGAAAAAACATATTCCACTGGCCAGCTCTGGAGGTGCTGAGTGTCACGTCTAAAGGCTTCCCTGCCAGGGCCATATTCACCTGAAGACAGAAAAAATTAAAAGAGATATGCATCACTGTTATTAACAGAGAGCTGGCGCTGAGCATCCCCAGTGCAGCCCCAGCCCCAGCCCCAGCATGGGCCACGGGCTACGGTGCGACGCCGGCATGGATACACAGGGGAAACTGAGGCATTGAGAGAAGCCGGGGCCAGCCTGAGTCCCATGTTCCCCTCACCTCCTCTGCTACGGGCAGATGATTGTGGACACTGCCGAGCCATAACCAAGCCCCAGAGTCAATGCTGAGAGTCAATGCTGTGTGTCCCAGCAGTGACCAGGTCACTTCTGTCCTTGGGACTCACCCCTGGGGTGATGCCACCGGACCAACCGCATGGTGGGACTCCCCGGAGCAGCTGGCTGCAGTCGTGCTGAGGCATTGAAGCAGACACGGACTGCCTGAGCTCTGCGGGCAGCAGAGAGCAGGGAGTGACACGTGCATCCCTGTGAGGACACCACATTGGCTGTCCGCATGCCTCCCTCCCTGTACTCTGGGCAAGAGGAGAGCCTGGCACCCAAAGGTGTCTCTGAAACGGGCCAAAGCCCCCG
>NW_010420283.1:57237-57631 GCF_000710305.1 Buceros rhinoceros silvestris
AGGGTGCTCTGCCTTCACCCCAAGGGCGAGAAGCAGCTCGAGGAGGGGCTCTACCCTCAAATCATCCCACCCCACTGCTCCTGGGGGACTGCGCTGGTGGGAGCAGGACTGGGTGGCACACAGGGGTCCTGAATCTGAGAGGGGCTCAGCCCTGGTAGCTCCATCCCTCGCTGCAAAACGGGGAAAAAAAACAGCGAAAAATGCCACAGATTGGCCACACATGCAGCAACCGCGCCAGGTCTCTGCGCCCCGGTGCACAGGACTCACCACGACCCACTGCGATGCCGCTGCCACAGGGGAAACTGAGGCAGGAGCTCACCCTGCATAAATCACCCCACTCCCACGCTGGGGCACCCACACCCGATACAGCGCCACCCCCAGCACCCAGCACGGT
>NW_010420283.1:57911-59185 GCF_000710305.1 Buceros rhinoceros silvestris
TGCCTGCGCGTAACTCGATTTGCAGCTCAGCTGCTCGGCGCGGCCGCTCGGCCCTGCTGAAAACGAGGGTTAAACGTCAACAGCAAAAACCCAAATTCACCTTCCCGCCCTGCTCCGTGCCCGTGTCCCAGCAGACGAAATCTGCGCCCAAAGCAGGGCCGTGCTGCCCCTGCCATGAGGGACGTGCTGGGTTTGGGTCCAGAATAAGTCCCCCCCCACGTCGGCATCCCCGCAGGTGCCTGAGCAGGCACAGGGCAGGGGCTGGCGAATGCCCTTGGCCCTGCAAATCCTCACCCTTCACGGCCACGCAACAAGCTAGTGGCCAGCGAGGGCATCCAGCAGCGTGAGGAGTCAGCCGCGCTGTCGGACCGCAGGGCCACAGCCCCGCCGAGCCAGCGCTCCTGCTGCGCCACGCACCCCGCAAAATCCGCTGACATCCAGCTGACCCTTCTTAACGAAGCTGAAGGATGACTCCTCACCCCCACGATGGAAACTACCCCCAACACAGTCCTGCAGCCTCCAGCACAGCCCCCTGGATGTCCCCACACTGGGGACAGGGCTCTGCCAGGCACCCCCAGCTTCCCCATCACGAAGGGTTGTGGTAGCACCAGGAAATGATCTGCCTTGCTCCAGCCCTGCAGAGATGGACAGACGGACGAGGGACCATTTCAGGTGCAAGCTCTGGAGCAGCTCCCTGCGGACAGCCCTGCGGGTGCTGGGAACTCAAGATTCCTCCTTTAACCACTGCTGAGTTAATACAAGGTGCCTCGCTGCAGCTGGCAGGGAGCAGCGAGGGGCCAGCGGTGCCGATGCGAGCCCTGAGCTGCTCTCCAGGCCTGCGGGACACCGGACGGCCCCAGTGTGGGGCTGTGTGCTGCTGCTGGGAAAGGACTCGGTCCAGGGAGCATCGCTCCCTTCCTGACTGCCCCCGCCAAGGTCTCGCTTGGAAAACAGCCTTATTTTGATGCCTGTAATTATTTCTGAGAACCATAATTATTATTAAACATGACTGCTATGACATGGATGTTCTTGTTGCCTTCTGGCAGCATTTTGGAGAGCCAGTCCCTGCCTCGGTGGGGTTGGCCGCGACCCCTCGCAGAGCTCAAGATGCACCAACCTGCTCATCCACGGCCTCCCACGAGAAGAGATGCTCCTCCCTCAGCCGCAAAAAAGTAAAGCCATGAACTGGATCCGGCCCCAGAGGGGGAACCAAAGGGAAAGCCTGGGATAACATCAGCGGAAAGTGGGGCAGGGGGCCTTGGCTTCCCACCTAC
>NW_010420283.1:59338-60017 GCF_000710305.1 Buceros rhinoceros silvestris
CTACCCACTCTTTGTTCTGCAGGAGACGAGTACAAAAAAAACCCCATTTTCACCTGGCTGATCATTTCATAAGGAAAAGAAAGAAACACCCAACAAGAAAAAGGATCATAATAAAAATATGACCCAAGTAATACAAGAGGAATTTAAGAGATGGGGGAACAATATTCTTGTAAAGCTTTTAATCATTTATGGTCATGAAGAGCAGTGACAGCGGATTTAGAAAAGGGGGGAATAAAAGGGAGGAAAACAACTTCACAGCAAGCACTAGGCTTATCCAAATCAAATTAAGCCGTATGGCTTGCAGTTGTTAGTCTAACCGGAGGGAAAGCAGTCTTCAGGAAAACTGGGCTAAACCATTCTTACAGCAGACAGAGCCAGTGGCAGGGAGCGAGGTGGGCAGGATGGGTGCAGAGCATCCTAACCCCTTCCCGTGGAGCCACACACCCGTGCTGCTGAAATCCCACCCCGGGGCACCCACCAAGGGGTTGATTTCCCCCTTCGGGCTCAGCTCTGGCCCCAGCCCCATCCCACCTCTGCACACCAAGCCCCATCCCCAGGGGCACAGGGTGACTTAGGGACCATCACATTGCTGTCACGGGCCAAAGCAAACATTTGCAGACTGGTTTTGGCTTTTTAATATTAAAAAAAAAGATATAATTAGTTTATTATTTAATTTAAT
>NW_010420284.1:0-8206 GCF_000710305.1 Buceros rhinoceros silvestris
TATATGTTTTATATATAATTTTTTCTATTTTTTAAATGTATAAATCTTACATAGAAGGAAGATGCAAAGCTTCCTTGAAATATTTTCTGGCTTAAAACCCCCTCAATCTCAGTAGGAAATGTGACTCCTCTGGGTATCTCACTGAAATCGAGCAATTTCATTTTTAATCAGGACTTTTTTTCCCCTGTTCATTGTGTCTTTTCTTGCAGGTTGAGTTAGAATCCATTTCTGGTGCCCCACCTTGCAGAGAAGGTGCCTTACCCAGGAGGCAGGTTTTCATTCTGACTTACCAGGATGTCCTGAGGGTGATACTTCTCATGATACACACAGCCCAGCAAACTGAGTAATCTTCCCTAAAACAGATGAAAGTAATGAAAGTAAGGATCTCCAGTGCAGCTTCGTGAAAAGTTTTGAATTACAAGTACACTTTTGCAGGAGGATGAAGTCAGGTGATCGCAGAACTCTTGCTTGACCTGACAGCTGGCAGAAGAGCTGTGTTTCCCTTCTAGGCTCTCCATCTGAATGCTAGAGGTCTTTTGTTGCCTATCATGGATCTAATTTTGCTAGGAAAAAAATGAAAAACCGTGTCAACGATGCCATAATCTAAACTATTATGAACTGTAGGGGTTTTGAGCATTTTTTGATCAGGGTGGGTTGCCATAGATAATAATAGTATCTTTCCACTTCTGTGCTGTGTGAGATTGCTGTCAGATTCTAAAGACTGGTGCTTGTCAGGGGTTAGCAAAGAAAATTTACTTGGTGCAGGCTAAGTGAGCTTAAAGATGAGCTTAGGATAAATTTACTTGAACATCTCACCAAACTTCAGTTAAACCTTATGAAAAACCTGACCTTATGAAGGATTAAAAACCCCCTACCTATTCCAGACCGTGTCCTTTCTGTTCATCCAGCAGGAGCTCTTCTCGTCTGTGAATGCAGTATTTGCTCTGCCTTCACCCCCCAAAAATCCACACATTGGTGGGTTTCTGTTACCTCTGATCTTTGCTTTTATTTTCTTTCCTTTTTTTAAAAATAGAATCAAATTAACTTTTGAGCTCTACATTATAGCCCATCTTCAGAAACGATTATAAAATGTGCATCTATTTTAGCCTCACTTCCTGAGACAATTACACGTTTTCGAGGTGCATTGTCAGTCTGTCCTGTGTTCACCCAATAACTTTTTACCCCTTGCTAGGTTTTGGTAAAACCGAACAGATATCTAACTTAAGGATTGCCTTCAGATTTTGTGAAAACCGTTGGCTAGTCAGAGGAAAGCAACACACTCAGTGTCTGGAAGGGAAACGTTTAATCCTGTGCTTAGCCCTTGAGTTCTTCAGAGAATTTACATGAAAGAAATACAAATACCCCAAATGTAACAAAGCTTTCACTGGTGCCAACAGTGCGTTACGCATCACGGAGTCCAGCCAGAAGGTGAAAACCGACTGTCATTCTTAGTCCTGCAGCTCATACTTTCTTGTTTCCATTAACTACTTTAATGAAAACAAATAAAACTTGTTAGGGATTTGATTCAAGATCCGTATTTCCACACCAGCTGTTTCTTTTATGACATTATTTTGGTATCACTGTAGTAAAAATAAGCTTGTATAAAGAAGTCAGAGAACTAATGTTATGAACTCTCTTGTTCAGTTCTGGATGGATTTTCTTAGTGTGAGTGTGTGTAGAAGAGGGCAGAGAGATGTTGTCCTAGGCTTGGGTTTAGTCTGGGCCTGACATCAGCTTTGACCAGCTTCGAGTGAGAGGTTGGACTAGAAGACCTCCTGCGATCCCTTAAAAACTTACTGCAAACTTCTGCTATGGATCATAACTTGTTATTTTTTTTTAAACCACATTTAGTCGTCATAATTCCTACCCTCTTGTTACAGCTCTCTTTTTCTTTTTCTCCCCTTCTAATGAAAAAATCAACCTGTGCTTTTATTCCAACACATCACCCAGCATCTGTGCTCTCCCAGAACACTCCCCTGAAACTTGTGCAGCGAGGCCACCGCAATTTAAATGCCTTTGAAGACTCTGTGAAATTACAAGGTTATCATTCCTGAGGCAGTTGGAAAGACACGTTACGTGTGGCAGCCACCAGCCAGCAGGGAAGAGAGGAACAGTTTTACATTGTTTTATAGTGTGTGGTTTCCATGCTGATGTTTGAACCACCTCTAATTATATTTCTGTGACAGCTTTTGTACCAATCAAGGCGCTTTCATCCGGGCCCCAGACAAGGAGATGCCAAAGATAAATTAGTTCCTGTAATTAGGTGCTGTATCTGGCTGCACGATCTAGCTGGTGGAACAGTAGCGAGGGCATGAGGATAATGGAGCGTGTATTAGTCTAGAAATAAGTTTCTCGATGTGACTGCAAATGGTTCACCTGACAGAGGGAGAGGCAGAGCTCAGAGAGGGTATTTCGGGGTGCTCCGGGGGACGCTGTTCTGCTCCGCTTGCTGTGCCGCTCTTTTGACAGATTAACTGCTTGGGAAAGGGTAAGCTTTGAAGAAGATCCATGGAGCTAGGATCACAAATTTGCTAATGTTATTTATGTTTCTTTGCCGGTAGCTGTAAAATTACATCAGAAGCCATAATTTCAGTTTTGGAATCTATAACCATGGTAAGACCAACATGATGCTCTTTATTGCCACTGAAACAAAACTTTTTTTTTTTTTCAGAGTTATGCTTCATGATTAAATCTCTTTGGCAGACAAGGGCCTTTTTTTGAAAAGAAGTCATATTATTTCAGAGAAGCAAACCAAGTATAAGCAGAACATGGACTCCAAAGAGGATTGGGAAATAGTCTCCCTTATTTAATAATAATTTTCCAGTGTTTGTCACAGTCAAACTGTATTTTTTGTTGTAACTTTTATGACATGCAATACATCTGAAGCTCTCTTTCCAGAGCTCAGGAGATGTTCTGTATGTTTGACTGAAAAGTATGGTTAAGGTAATTTTAGACTGATACAAAATTAGGGGCATAAACCCGAATTGCTGAAATGATGCAAGTTTTGAAACTTGCATCAAATGTTGTGAATGACTTCCATGCTCCGGTTTACAAGCCTTCACTTGTGATTGTACTGCCATAACGGCTCCAAATTTGACTTCTGGCAGCTCTAGATTAAAAAAAAATGGAAGAGAGCACTAAAACTCTGAAGATTTTTAACCCCTGTTGCCATGCTAGCTTTCATTAAATAAACACGTTTCTAGACAAAAAAGCACTAAACAATCCCACTTCTTTTGTTCTCTGTAGGTAAATCTATTTACAAAAGACAAACACGCCTTTTTTTTTTTTTTTTTCCAGTAGACAGTTATTTTAAACAAATACCACCCTGGAGGGAAAAAAAAATACTTTGACTTTTGCTCCTGTACTGGAGAGAGATGACTCCGTTAGGAAGCATTTCAAAACCCGGGGCCTCCGAGAGGGTATTTGTTTTAAAACGCTGTGCCAAAGACAAAAAAAAAAAAAAGCTGTGAAAGTGGAGGCTGTTTTCTCTCGATGTATAATCCCCTAATTTGGACTCTTTGCACAGCTCTGAAGAGAAGAGGCTTTACTGCGTGTCACTATCTTGTTCCAGGTTACTTTCCTTTATGGGGGTTTCACTAAGGAAGGAAGGAATTGCATTAGCCACCGGCGTGTGACTTCTGGTTCTGGCTCGATCTCTTTGCGTCTAAGTAACAATAGTGAAGAATCAAAAAATAAAGAAAGTGAAGAACAAAAAAATAAACATAAAGATAAGCTTATTACTATCTTGGTCTGTTTACCCTACCATAAATATGAGGAAAATTTATAACGATTACATCTTTTATTTGGTGGGTTGGGTTTTAATTTTTTTTTCACGTCAAATAGATAATAGTACACTGGAGTTTGATACTTTTGTAGATTTTTTTACTGCCTGTGAGAATTTTTTCCCTGTTTTCGTCCCCCCTTCTCTTCTGACATGTGGTAGTGCAGAAGAACGGGTTAGATTTAATCCCAGTTATTTTTGCAGTTTGAAGTGAACACACATGTACGGAGTAACTGCAAACTGTTATGATGCTGTGACTCCTCCTGTCAGGGTGGCTATTTTAAAACAGAAGCCATAATGACAGCGCGTACAGATTTTTTAACAGGAAAAGAAGATACACAGCCAGTACTGTTGTTCTTCGTGGGCTTTGTTTCCATGGAACTTCATATTAAAATAATTTTAAAACGAACTTTACCACGGAAAGCTAATAGCTTAAAAAACCACCAACCCCACAAATCACCCCCAGCCCGTATATTCAGTATTTTCAAAATAACTTCAATCAAAATTTAGACTACAGGTATTGTGTATAGCTTCTCAGAAATGTTTAAAACATAGTGTCAACAGATTTTTCTTCCACAAAATTTCACTTGCACCATAATAAAAAGAGAGCACTTTTAGACTGGAGAAGGCTGCCAGCTGAACCATGGTGGCGCTTCATTACCCTGGCTGTGCTCTCCTGCTGCTACTCCCTGCCGTGCTTCAATGCCTGTCGCAGACTCCTTGTGTTTACCTGTCTTTAGTACCGCTGCATTGTTACCCACTGCACATTTACAACACCTTTTCAGGTGTTGTTTTCAGGCTAAAAATGTTCATACTTATTTATGTGTCACACTGAAAAAGCAGTACCTACATCATGTGTGTCACCTGGGTTTAATGTCTTTGATTTAGGTAAGGCTGCACTTGGTATTACTCAGATATTCATCGATTAATGTGATGTTCTCTCTTCATTCTTTGTTGTATGACCCTCGGGAAAAGGACCATGGGGTGAGAGCCAATATTTTTTTGTCTCAAATGTTATGGCCAGTTATCCTACCTCTTCGACAAAGTAAACTTGTGATAATACTCTCTTTATCACAGATGGAAGCAAGTACCTTTTGGTCTTGCATCACCTGACCTGCAGCATCCTTCCACTGCAGCAATTTGTACGTCATTTCACTCACCTGAAGCTCAAAAATAGAATTTTAATGACATAAAAGCAATTTTCAGAGTCTGGTGCCCTCGGTGTCAACCCTTATATTATCACTGCAGTAGTATAGCAAAACCAGGAAACCTGCCAAAGTGAATTCATTGTCTGGAGTTTGTTCTTTATACCTTAAAAACAAAATCAAATTCCTAGTCACTTAACACAGTTTCTGTCTTCCCCCTCAGAATCCATTTCTGTTCTTTAAACATCCCAGTGTAATGGCTTTCAGGGATATTGGCTTTTTACTTTTGTAGTTCGATTGCAGATGAGAGGGAACACCGAGTCTTCTCCGATCCTTGAAGCAGGACCCACATTATAAACAGTTTTCCAAGGTTTGGAACGAAATCGCTGTTGGTGCCCTGCAGAGCTGTTGGAAGGGAGGAACCCCGGGGCTGACAGCGTTGGTGGCTCCAGAGCGTGCTGCTGTAGGACGCGTCTGTACCCTTGCGCACGTTTCCCCGCAGGGGTGGTGAGCAGTGACAGAGGTGATGTTACTGGGTTCTTGGTGCTCTACGGAGAAGGTGTACAGTGTAGGTTTTCTTTGTTGTATTTGGTCAGGTACTCTGCTATGCTTTTTCAGCTCAGCTGTAGGCTCTGATGTGGCTTTGGGCACGTTATTTCTCTTGTTTCTTCATGTTCTGTCTGTAATGACAGGTGATAATTCTTCCTCTGCTTATTTCTTATTCACTTGGTTTGTAAGCTCTAGAAGGAGGTAATGGCTTCTTCCTTTGCATGAATATCAGAGCAGGATTTTGGTCTCATCTGTGACCCTAACTGTCATTATTAAGTTGTAAAAAGAGCATTTTCTATCATGGATGCTTTGATTTATATTTTTCTTTGATTTTCTCACAAAACTTCCCAAAAATATGCCAAAGAAAATTAGGAGAATATCAGCTGGTTAGTAACTATTAGGTATTAGTGGTTATGCTGGAGTTTCTCTTAGTATGTATTTTAAAAATTATTTTCCTGAAGTCTAATCCTCGAGGGAGTTTGGTCAGGAGGTCTGATGCTCTTAATCTGTTGCAGAAGCTGAGGCCGAGAGCTGATGGTGGTGCCTTTTGGGTCTGTGCCCTGCAGTGCATGTGCATGACATGATACTGTGGACACGCAGCACCAGAGGCTGGATGGGAGCGGTTATGTAGCAGAGGTTTCTTACATATGCTGCCGTAAATATGGGCTTGATTCAATGCCACACAGATTCTGCTATGCTATCCACCTAGCTATCCTGAGCACCAGGGCTTTGGGGTAAGTGAGAATTGCAGATGACTCGTCACAGTTCCAGAGGCACGCAAAACCCCTCGGACGTGGCACCCAAAGCACTGTGTTAGAAGAGTAGTATTAAGATTCCTAATTCAAGCATTTAAAAGGCAGTAAATGCCTCCCCCTTGTGCGTGTGCCTTAGGATACAGCTTGTACTGTGTCGTCTTCTGTGCTCTGTCTTGCACTGTCTCACTCTTTGCTCGTCTGGGGCTGAACCGGGGTTTTGCAGGAGCCTGTGGCTGCTGATTCCGAGTTTCTGTGTTGCAGAACTCTGAAGGCATCAATGACTCCGGAGTTATGGGAGGAAAAGGGAGGATCTTAAACATCTCCTCCCAATCTGGGTTGCAAATTTTTAGTTGCCCTGAGATTTCATGGAGAGTTTGATATTTGGGGAGCTGACTCAGAGTTTGAAAAATGCGGGGAGGAATTAAACGAAAAGATAAAGAGCACATCTCAGCTCTTTTTTCCCTGCTTTTTCCTGATAGTACGTGTGTGGTGCTTTACAGAGTCTGGGTAGAACATTTCTAACTGTTTATCTGAAATAGCCTTTAACAGAAGGATACTACAAATATCTATAGAAGGTCCTTGAAACCAGACCATATGAAATCTGACAGAAAAGCCGTATTTCTAGAATCACATGGATCTCTTTAATAGCTGTGAATGTTCAAGGCAAGTGTGATATAAAGACAGATCTAAGCCTGGCAAGCTCACCAGAGGATCAACAGGGGATACTTGTATTTTCAGGGTCAGCTTAATACACCCACACATTTTGGTGTTCAGGAAAACCCATGCTTTTCCGAAAGTGTGTTTAAGTGACTCTTGTGACTCTTGTGACGGCCCGTTAAAATACAGTAACCTTTAGTTAGTAAGAGCTGAGAGGGCCTCAGAGTTTCTTAAAACCTCTTTGGATATAAAAAAGGCCTCCTGGCAAAATGCACCTGCTCCTCACCAGCTGCTCTTCGTCGTGGTCTGTGTGATAACCCTCTCTCAAGCCCTCTGCTCTGGCCCATTTACTTTTCCCAGTTTTTGTTCTTACGGTGAGATGGAACTGTCTGCATTGCTTTTCACCTGCAGAGGAGGGACTCATCCCTTCTGCACGCCCTGCTGGATGGGACCGTGACCGGGGCGATAGTCACATAGCTTTACACTTAGGGCAGCTTCCAAGACCTTGGAAATGTTTTAAAACAGTCCGCAGGCATCTTCAGCTTACTCTGGCTCTCGTGGTGATGGGGACTCCTGCTAACACAAGTACTGAGGAACACGACTGACATGCTGTGTCACGAGTAGCTTTGGAGGATCCGATTCCTGGATTCATCCAATCCCCAGTTCTGGTGGTATTTAATGTAGGCACACACATTCTTAGTGTGTGTGAACGTGTGTCATAACACAGAGAAATGTCTCAAATAAAGCAGAAAAATATTTTGTGCTGTTTCTTCTATGACCATCATGAAAGCTGCTTGCTGAAGCCTGGTGTGGTCTGGTCTGCACAAGGATTTTAATTCTTACGCCTTACTTGACCATCACAGATTGCTGGTGTGTGGTGATTCAAATCGAATTCTGAATGCTCTATACCAGTTCAAAAATCCTATTGTCAATGATAAACTGGCGACACTCAAGTCCAGAAGAAATGTTACCACGTGGAAATGTGCATTGTTATTCTGACCAGCGTAAAATAAGCATTTGAAATTTTAATGCAAACCCATTGTTCAGAGGAAAATCCTTCTACTTGCAGGAGGATGCTGAAATGATACAGTTGTTAGTTTACGTAATCCCTTTCTCTCTCCTTTGCCTGATAGAGTCGCAGAGGATCATGGCTCTGCCCTTTGTTCACTATTTCTGCTAGTAAATTTTGTGTGAAAGAAAAGTTCTGTGTTTGGTAGAGAATGAGAGTAATAGTTTCTTTTTTTGTTGTTGATTTTGTTGTTGTGGTATTGCTTTCTAGCAAGAGAAATATATATTCTGTCACACCTGTTTCTAAGGAA